>NW_009220424.1:0-8847 GCF_000690835.1 Fulmarus glacialis | reverse complement strand
GGTGCTGTCTCCACCCGGCAGCATTGGTCCGGACTGCAGGCAGAGGCGTGAGGTCCCTCTGGGCCCCGGCAGCAGCTCCTGCTGGGTCTGCGGCGCTGGGGGACACGGTGGGTTTTGGTCACGGCCAGGCTGGAGGCAGAGGAGAGCCAGAGCTGGTGTTACCCCCTTCGGTGCTGCACAGAAAGCAGTGGGTCCCCCCCTTCCCCTCCCAAGGGGTGTCCCCACCTGGGAGCACCCCAGCCAGGAGATAGCTGCCCAGGTGAATTTTCCATATGTGACTCCCAGCCGAAGCAGGGGGGAACATTTCCAGCACACTGCGAGAGCACAGGGTGCTGCGAGCGTATCACCGGTGCTCACCTTACAGGTTGGCGTCGTACGCTGCGTTGGTGAAGATGCCTGGTGATCCTAGGTCACTGGAAAACAGACACAAGGGTGTCACCTTGGGGGAGAGGGCAGGAGTGTGAAGGGCGTGGGTTAGCACAGCGCCGTCAGCCCTAAAGATACTCCCACTCGTATAAAAGCAGCCTCGTACAGGCAGGTCTGGGTGACATGGGGTGACCGCAGGGCTGTGACGGGCACAGGGCAGCGCATGGCTCTCACCTGGTGGGGTTCAGGAGCTTCTTCTTCTCCTCTGATAATGGTGTTGAAATGTCCACGGGGATAGAGCAGAAATAAGAAAAGAAATAAGCAGATCTGTTTAATGAAGGATGTGAGAAGCCGCAGCAGCAGCGTCTGAAATTGAACCGAGTTTGACAAGCATGGGATGTAGTGGGGAGGAGGGGCTGAAGCATTTGCCTTCTTCCCCTTTGCAATGAAGGTGTTTTTATGGCTCTGCCCTCCAAACCTGGCTGCTGACACTTTCAACTGGACAAACTGCCAAGGACCCAAGCAACTTGCAGCAGATAAGACACATGGACTGAGGCAGTCACGCTGTTAAACTCTTCTGATCATCCCACCCTCCCCAGGGGCTCTGTAACCCCTGGCCAAAGCGATGGTGGGCTGCGGGAGGCGTTTCTGTACCTCTGTCGCTGAGCCGCTTGGCAAGGAGGGCAATGAGTATCCCCGAGAGCACAACGCCGGCTACTGCCAGAGCCGTGCCGCTGCTGTAAGCCAGGACTTGCTTTAAGAAGGGGGCACCATCCTCTGAAACAGATCCACAGACCCACATGTTAGAAAGTTGTCAGAAGGACTTCACAGCACCCAAGCTGCTGGGGTGCCCCCCACCACGTTCAAGATGTGCTGCAGGAAGCTGGACCCCCCCCCGCCCCAGTGCTAGAGGAGCCCACCACCATACCTGCACAGACAGGGGGATGCCTGGTCCAGTTCCCCGTGGCTGCACACAGGAGCACCTCTGCTCCCATCCGAACAAACCCCTCCTCGCAGGAAAAGGTGCACGTGGAGTTGTATGTGAAGTTCCCGTGCACGTGAGAGCAGCTCAGCTGGCCTCTGCTGGGGGAGTCCAGCACCGGGCAGCTGATGGCTGGAGATAAAGCACAGCAGTAGCATTAACAGACAGGAGCGATGGTGGTGGGATGGTGACGTGTGGGCTGGGGATCCAAGGGGATGAGCTGCCATGGACCGGGGATGCTAAGGGGAAGGGGGTGCTGGGGAAAGCAGTCTGCTACAACAGAGCACTTCCAGACACGCATGTGATCACGAGATCTACCTTTGCATTGCGGGGTGTCCCCAGTCCAGGTCCCCGTGGCCGTGCACTCGCGGCTCTCCGACCCCATCAGCACAAACCCCATCTGGCAGGAGAAGGCACATGTGGAGCCAAAGGCAAAGTCCCCATGGAGGTGGGAGCAGGCAGCCTCGCCCATCTTGGGGGTGACCAGTGCTGAGCATTTGATGACTGCAGGGGTAAAGAGGCACACTTCAAAAAGGAGCCTGGGAGACTACACTGTTGGGACCAAGAGACTGGGGAACCTCCTAGTGTCACCCCAAGGCCAATGACACCCTGAGCCCTAGCAGCATCTCTACCTTCACAGCGTGGGGCATCCCCAGTCCATGTCCCTGTGGCCGTGCACTCGCGGCTCTCTGACCCCCTCAGTGCAAAACCCGTCTGGCAGGAGAAGGCACATTTGGAGCCGAAGGCAAAGTCCCCGTGGAGGTGGGAGCAGTTCAGCTCTCCTCGGTCTGGAGCACTGAGCACTGGGCAGGTGATGGCTGCAGGGTAAAGAAGCACACTTCAAGCAGGAGCCTGGGGACTATGAGGCTAAACGGTTAGGATGAGAGGACCAAGACACCCAAGCACATCCCAGGGTCATCCCAAGGCCTGTGACACCTTGAGCAGCAACGGTACCTTCACATTGTGGGGCACCCCCAGTCCAGGTCCCCATGGCTGTGCACTCACGGCTCTCCAGCCCCATCAGTGCAAACCCCATCTGGCAGGAGAAGGCACATGTGGAGCCAAAGGTGAAGTCCCCGTGGAGATGGGAGCAGTTCAGTTCTCCCCGGTCTGGAGCACTGAGCACCGGGCAGGCGACAGCTGCAGGGTAAATAGGCACATTTCAAGTACAAGCCTGTGGACTACAAGGCTAAACTGTTGGAATGAGGGGGCCGAGACACCAGAGAACATCCCATGGTCACCCCAAGGCCTGTGACACATCGAGCAGCAATTCTACCTTTGCATCGTGGGGCATCCCCTGTCCAGGTCCCTGTGGCCGTACACTCACGGCTCTCCAGTCCTGTCAGCACAAACCCCGTCTGGCAGGAGAAGGCACATGTGGAGCCGAAGGCAAAGTCCCCGTGGAGGTGGGAGCAGTTCAGCTCTCCTCGGTCTGGAGCGCTGAGCACTGGGCAGGTGATGGCTGCAGAGGTAGAGACACACTCCAAGCAGGAGCCTGGGGACTGTGAGGCTAAACTGCTGGGACCAAGAGGCTGGGGAGACACTAGGATGTTCCCCAATATCAGTGACACCCTGAGCTGTAGCAGCATCTCTACCTTCACAGCGTGGGGCATCCCCCGTCCATGTCCCCGTGGCCGTGCACTCGCGGCTCTCTGGCCCCCTCAGTGCAAACCCCGTCTGGCAGGAGAAGGCACATGTGGCGCCGAAGGCAAAGTCTCCATGGAGGTGGGAGCAGTTCAGCTCTCCTCGGGCTGGAGCACTGAGCACCGGGCAGGCGATGGCTGCAGGGATAGAGATACACTTCAAACAGGAGCCGGGGGACTGGGAGACTAAACTGCTGGGACTAAGAGGCTGGGGAACATCCTAGTGTCACCCCAAGGCCAATGACACCCTGAGCCCTAGCAGCATCTCTACCTTCACAGCGTGGGGCATCCCCCGTCCATGTCCCCGTGGCCGTGCACTCGCGGCTCTCCGACCCCATCAGTGCAAACCCCGTCTGGCAGGAGAAGGCACATGTGGAGCCGAAGGCAAAGTCCCCGTGGAGGTGGGAGCAGTTCAGCTCTCCTCGGTCTGGAGCACTGAGCACCGGGCAGGCGATGGCTGCAGTGGGAGAACAGGTCTCAGAGACAGGATAGATGAGGTTTAATCTAGGGATTAGGGCTGAATCCCAGTCAAATAAAACCAAATCTATGGTGATATGTCTTTGATTTACCTTTCTCACGCAGACAAGTCTCACCTCTTCAAAACCAGTAGTAATGTAGTTGGTACAATGATTTTTCTGCCATACGAGTGATTTCCTTGGAGGGGCTCTGCCGGAGCCCTGTTTATCCCCTGCACTACCTCGGGTTTCAGCCCCGGGATGAAGGACCACGGCTGCTGCAGTCCTACTTGCCTCCCTCCCTGGAGGGGAGCAGAGACCTGCCTCCATCCTTGTCACAGCAGCAGGGCGAAGGACACCCAGATGGCTGTGAGGCTGTAGGGGACCAGGAGGGCCTGACTGAAATAGCTATAGAGGTTGCGTGCCAGCCTCCCCAGGCTGTGCTTTGCTGCGTGCCGGGACAGCACCCAACATTTGCTGGGGCGAGCGGCTCCGCTGCCTGCAGGACCACCGCAGGTTAGTGCCAGGAGGACATCTAACACCGCCCGGGTGAGACAGACCCCATTCCCTGCACCTTCTGCTTTCAAACTGACACCAAACACTTTCCTTGGTAGACTTTTCCTTTCATAGCTATTTTACAGGCAAGCCTGGTTTCCCACAGAATCTCCGGAGCTGTCTATCAGGGCCCCAAAACCCAGCGCTGAGGCATCCCCCAGCAGGCAGCCCGGGCTCTACCTTCGCAGCGCGGCGGGGGCCCCAGACCTCCGCACTCCCGTCGGCTCAAACCCCTCCTGGCAGGAGAAGGCACATGTGGAGTTGAAGGCGAACGTGCCGTGTGGGTGGGAGCAATCGACCCGGCCCCTTTCGGGGGCAGCCAGCTGGGGGCACGCGACGGCTGCAGGCAGACACAGGACAGGCGCGTGAGGGCAGGGCAGGCAGCCTCGTCCCTCGCGGTGCCCGCAGCACCGTCAGCCTCGCCGCAGCAGGAGCCTCTCTCGTTTTTGGAGTAAACCCAACTGGCAATGCTTGCTAACGCAGCTTCGTTATCAGCAAGGGCGACCGACTGACTCATCTGATTCTTTGTGAAAAAGAAAAATTAATCATACGTACAGCCAGCAGGAAAAAACAATGAGCTGGGAAAGCAAGCCTTTGGAGACTTGAAAAGCCTGGAGCGGGCAGGCTCAGCCCAGCTTGCCTGGGGGGACTTCCACAAAATTGGGAGCCAGCTCCTGACCCTGCCGCTGCTGGGGACGCTGGCCACGGGACAGTCACATCACGTCTCCGTGCCCGTTCCCCTTAACTGCAGAAAGCTTTGCTGGTCTCAGCCGCCTAAAACAAGTCCCGGGTTGGACCACAGGCCCACCTAGCACTAACTTCAAGGAAGGCTGGGTTTTTTTAAATATATATACAGAGACCCTGCCCACCCCCTGACCCGTCCTGCTGGGTCCCCTGATACAGAGGGTCCCCAGTTGTGTCCCGTGTCTGCTCCAGTCTTCAACTCGTCCCATCCTTGTGCAAGGCTGCAGATCCACCACGCAGCGGCACAGGGAAGATGGAGCAGGGTTCTCACACACCCCCAAAAAAGCCCAGCACCTCTCTGGTGCGCCCAGCGCCTGGCTGCAAACCCTCGAGCCGTTGACGGGAAGACTTTCCCTGCCCCTGCAGCGTAACGTACCACAGCTTTCTCTCCTTTGCGGCTTTCCGCCCCCGCCTCTGTCCCTCCCAGCTTATATCTAACCTCATCTCACCGGTCCTCACCCCACTCACGGCGGCCCCGCCCTGCCCGGATACACCCTTTCCCCAGCTGCGGGACGGCAGCCCCCCTTCGCTCTTCTCTGAGGACCCCCGAGATGCCGAGCACCTTCCCAGGTTGGATCAGGGTGGGCTTAGGGAGGAGCAGACGGTGCCACCAGGGTGATGGAGGTGCCAAGACACTGTCCCGCCTCCGCACATGGTGCACGCAGGGTGCTGGCGCCTGGGTGTGATTCAGGACAGGGAGCAAGAGATGGGGACAGCTGGGGAGAGCAGGGGGCTTATCCAGAGCTCACAGCCGCTCTGCCCATCGCAGCCTCATCAGGGAACCGCTCCCTGCATGCAGCACCAGGAGCTGCTTCCCCAAAGGGCAGGGGTATGGCAAGTCCAGCCCATTGCTTGCCTGAGCAATGTTGGGCATGCAGGGCTGGCCCCCCCAAAGCATCAGTGCCACATCCCTGAGATCCCCAGCCCCTGGCAGTCCCTACCTGTGCAGGTGGGGGTCTCTGCTGACCACTGCTGGGAAGGCAGGCACCGCAGCGTGCTTGCCCCTCGCCGCTCGAACCCCTCCTGGCACTCAAACGCACAGGTGGAGTTGTAGCTGAAGTCTCCGAAGGGATGGCTGCAGTTCATGCGCGCTCCCTTGGGCTCGAGCTTGGCGCACTGCACGACTGGGAGAGACACAGAGCCGCCAGCCCGTTAGGAGCATAACGAACTTGCCTGCTTTGCCACCAGGCTCAGGCTCTCCAGCAGGGAGGGAGGGATGGGGATGGATGGCTCACCGTCCTCGCACTCAGGGCCGTGAAAGCCGGGATAGCACTTGCAGCGGTAGCTCTTGATGGTCTCCACACACTCGCCGCGCTGGCTGCACGGGAAGGGCTGGCAGGAGGCTGCGCACACAGAGGATGGTCATCAGCAACCACCGGCCACCCTGCCGAGATCCCCAGCCCACCCGATCTGGGTCCGTGCCGCAGTCCCCCCGCTCACCCTGGTAGCACAGTGCCCTTTTCCTCCGGTTGCAGGGCTCATCGTTCCACTTGCCCGACTCTCGCTGCCGCTTGATGTAGATCTCCACGCAGTCCTGGTTGGAGCGGCGGTTGTTGGGCTCCCCGGCTGCCCAGTTCTCCGCCTCCTTCGTCAGCGCCTTCCTGGTGCCCACCCAGGTCCAGGTGCCACCCAGCTTGCGGATGCCAATCCAGTAGTAGCGCCCGTGGAAGGGCACGCTCTCGTTGAGGTGCTCGATCTCCCGCTTGTTCTGGATCGCCACCAGGTCAGTGAAGAAGGTCTGGCAGTAGTTCCTGGCCTGCTCCCACGTGTAGTCCCCTTGGTCACTGTAGTTGTACGTCCAGGCACCCACCTCCACCCACGTCACCGCACCTGCGAGAGAGGATGAGGTCCGGGATTGACGCAGAAAGGATGGGAGCCAGGTCAGGGATGGGGTCCCTTGGGACATGAGGGTGAGCTGGGGCTGGCATCAGGGCCAAGAGGTGCCAGCAACCAGCTGGGCGAGGGGACGGGACAAAGGGACAAGTGTGGGTATGGGACCTGGGTGGATCAGGCTTGGCAGAAGGAGCTGCATCCAGAGGGGGATGGCACAGGGATGAGGAAGGTGGGGGAGACAGGGTGAAGGCTGAGACAGAGGGCAGCATGGGATGGGGCGGGCAGAGCGCAGGTGGCCGAAGAGCCCCAAGCGGTGATGCCAACCCCTCCTCCAGCACAAGGGGTGAAAGCCCAGCCCCACAGCCCCGCTTCCCTGCTCACAAAGGTTTCCCAAAGGGGAAAACCCGACATTGAGATGGTTCCTTAAACACGGTTCCTTCCTCGAGTGCAGAAGTGTACCACTTCGGTTTTCTTGCTTTACGGTTCTACATGAGAGTCAGCTTGGAGCAAGGCAGAGCAACGAGCATGCCCTCACCCCCAAAAGCATTTGGATCCCAAGCTGCTCATCTGAGCCAGAGATGGTCTGAAGAGTCTTGTAAAATTCAGTATTGCAAAACAACGTCTTGCAAAAGTCAAGTTCACATCCTGGTCATGCCCACCAGGCAGGGCAAAGCCAGAGATTAACTGGAACCCACACCCAGAAGTGAAGGGCTTTGCTGAAACCCTATTATTTACAGCATTTCACACCACAACTTGATGCAATCAAAGGGTTTTAGCCACAAAAAAAAAGCTTCCTCCCCCCTCCCCAGAAGCAGGTATCTCCTGCAGAGATATCTCACTGCAGAAAGTGATACGGGGATCATATCTCCATCTGTGCAAAAAGTAAGATGGGGATCAAACTTTGCTCCAAACAACCGGCCTGTGTCTCAGGAGAGTGTATCATACTGTGGTCACGCAGGCAAAGGTCTGAGCATCGCAGATTAGATGCAAATCTAGGGCTTCCCAAGTCTAATTATGGCTCTAGTTTGGTCAATAATTTCTAAGCAAAATTCCCATAATTTGTCTGTTTTTCCTTGTGAAAGAGCAAACTATTCACTTTGCTCAACAAAGCTGAAGCTGAAGAAAACATGGCCTTCAACAACAGCCCTCCTCTTCCCCCCTTGGGAGTTTGGGGCTGCAGGACAGAAGCTCAGGGCACCTCCTGGGATCCTGCCCCATCCTCAGCTCCCACCACCCGCCTCCTGACCCTCACTACCTCCCCAGCACAGCTCGGGGCAGCCGCCCCACTACCCTTGCACACCCCATTCCCAAACCAAGAAGGACCAAGGGAGCCCACCCGCTGTGTGCCCATCCTCCATGCGCTCTCCTGCTCCAGCTCCGCCAGTAACACCCCCTCTGTAGCACAGCTCATCCCCACTCCTTCCCCTCAGCCTTATGTTACCTCTCCCTGCCCCACCTGGAGCTGAACCCCCAGGTGGGTGCTGTTTGCCTGCGTTTTGACCCCTCGGCTCCCCTGGCAGCCCCCGACGCCTCCCCCCAGGGCGGTGCTCAGCACCCGCCGCACTCGGGGTGCATTTGCATTTTTGTTTTCCCCTCAGAGCTAAATCTCAGCCTCCTCCTGACACTTCTGCATTTGCCTCTGTTCCTTAACTCAATCATGAAAGGTCGTTTGGAAAATAACTCAGCTCATGGAGGATCTCTTAGGGACAGAGCAGGCACTGGCAGGTTTTGCTCCCTGCAATGCCAACATGTGAAGGAAATATCCTACAGGCAGCAAAACCAAATTAGTTTCTACTCTGATTTCTTCTCCTAATGTCAACTAGCAGCTTTAACTCTGTGTGGTGCTGCCCCAGCTGTGCTCCCAACCCTCGCACCTCTGGGTCCCGTGGCTATACCTGTGCCCAGCTCCGCAGCATGGGCATGGGCGTAGGCAGGGGGTAGAGCTGCTGCTGCCTTTCTCCAGTTCGTGGTACAATGCACCGGCTGCCATGCTGCATTTGGGGAATGAGACACCCTGTGGGGACCCCATGTGTGGCCTGGCCCTCCCCGGGGGAGCACGGTCCTGCGACAGGTCTGGCTGGAGGAAGCTGGCCCGGGCAGACGCAGCCCCCTCCCAGCCCAGAAGGATCCAGCCCTGGGGCTGGCAGCCGTGTGGGGTGTGACTGATGAGCCCCCAAAATAACATTGCTGCCTTTCTCCAGTTTCCCGGACCTGCAGGCTCCTCAGCAGCAAGGTCATGCTGGGCTTACCGAGCGGGCGGCGGGTGGCT
>NW_009220423.1:2560-3514 GCF_000690835.1 Fulmarus glacialis | reverse complement strand
CCTGCCTGGTGGAGAGCTGGCAGGGGGATTGCAGAGCATGTTGCTGTCGTGCCAGAGGGTGGGTGGGATGAGTGCACCCACTGTCCCGTGGGGAGCCCGGGAGGCTCTGGGCCAGGGGCTGGGTGCAGCTGCTCAGCACCTGCAGCCGTGGTCCCCTTCCCCCCTCTCCAGGTGATGCTCTCGGAGCAGACGGGTCAGGCAGCTTGGCTATCCACTCCCGGCACAGCTATGAGCCGACCAGCTCTGCCTGCCTTCCCGTCATGCACCCTGCAAGGTGTGGGGCATGGGAGCACAGTGTTCCCAGTGCGTGGCTCTGGGGTCATGCACTGCTGCTAACGACCCTTCTGCTCTCAGCACAACAAATTAGCGCTGTTCCTGAGCAGGAGGTGCAGAGCCCAGCTCTGGCTCCGTGGGGCCCGCACAGAGGGCAGCTCAGCCCTCCTGGGATGAGGCTGAAGCCTTGAAGCCAGAATACAGTTTTAATTTGGATGGGAGCCAGCGTGGAGGGACTCTGTGGGCACTGAGGGCTGGGGGGTGTGCTGGTGCCATGTCCAGGAAGGGGAGAGCTGCCCAGAGCCGTGCAATGCAGAGAGCCCAGGTGCTCACCCGCCTCCCTCCTCCTCTCCCGCAGCCCCTGCTCATCTGGCGGACAGCATCCACAAGAAGAAGCACACGCGCCCAACCTTCACGGGGCACCAGATCTTCGCTCTGGAGAAGACTTTTGAGCAGACCAAGTACCTGGCAGGTCCGGAGAGAGCACGGCTGGCCTATTCCCTTGGCATGACTGAGTCCCAGGTGAAGGTGAGTGTGGGTCCCTGCATGGCATGGGGCGCGTGGCGTGGTGACTGCTAACGGAGCCGGTCCCGTGGGGCGGCAGGTCTGGTTCCAGAACCGACGGACCAAATGGAGGAAAAAGAGCGCCCTGGAGCCCTCCTCGTCCTCGCAGCGGGCGGG
>NW_009220423.1:2146-2358 GCF_000690835.1 Fulmarus glacialis | reverse complement strand
ATCCGGCTGCTGCTAAGGAAGCACCGCGCAGCCTTCTCGGTGCTGGGCTTGGGCACGCACAGCGGCTGAGGGCTGGCACAGCTCACCCCTCTGGGCCATGGGGCGCCTGGCCCGGCCACCTGCTTCCTGCCAGGGGGGTGACCCCCCAGCAGATGCCCGGCTGTGGGGATGGGGCGGCTGAACACCCCCCCCCGGCGGGCCCCGCCCCGGGA
>NW_009220423.1:1814-2069 GCF_000690835.1 Fulmarus glacialis | reverse complement strand
CCCAGCCCCAGCCAAGTCCCAGCGCTTGCTTTGCGGGCATGCGGTCCAGGGTGCCCTCATGAGGCTAGGCCGGAGAAGGGGCTGGGATAGCCCATATGGGACAGGGTCTGTGAGCCAGGCAGGGGAAGGGGCCGTGGCTGTGGTGCTGTGTGTGGGGCAGGAAGAGTCCACAGGAGCGGAGCAGCCCTGGGGATGTTTCCCAGGGGTTTCCCCAGTTTGGGTGTGCAATGGCAGCGAAGGGGGGTTGTTCAAAAC
>NW_009220423.1:0-1487 GCF_000690835.1 Fulmarus glacialis | reverse complement strand
GTGCTGGTTCAAAAGTCACTCATTGGGGCCTCTTGTTGGAACCTATTAGCAGCAAATAAATATCATTTATCTTAACGGTGTGAGTGAGAGCCCATTCAGCTGTCGGGGCTGCAGGATTGATGTGGCGTCAATAGCCCTGGTGTGTTTGCTGCCAACCTGGTGGGCCTCCCCCCGTGCTGCACCCCCGGCAGCGGGGGCTGCGCACACGTGCGTGTGGGTCTGCACGCCCCCTGCTCTGGCTCCCCATGGCTCAGCCCTTGCACGCCAATGGTGGGTGCCGCCTAGGGCCGTCTGTCCCCATCTGCTCAGGATGCCGAAGGGACTCCTGCTGGCACAGGCACACTTCTGGTGGCCCCGCAAGCTCGGCAGTTGTTCAGCCGAGAGCTAACTAAGTGCCAGCCAGGTGTGAGCAAACAGACTGGCTGTGTCCTGGGAGGAAATCGATAGGAGATAAGGTGCTGCCGGCCCATCGTACACTGATTAGCAGCATAGCACAGGCAGGGAGGGGGTGCTGGGGGCTGCAACCCAAGCTGCCCTCCCCTGTGGCTGCAGGCAGCATCTGAGGACAGGCTGGTGGCCAAGTCCACCCCTTGGGATGGCAAAAGCCCCCAAAGCACTGGGGCTTTGCAGCAGCCCTGAGCACCAGCCTCGTGGTGGGGAGCTGTGGTGTGGGGCTGCAGACTGTCACCGTGCGACCCATCTGCCCAGGCCCAAAGGCCCTCATTTCGCTTCAAGAACTCTCCAATCTATCACTTTCCACCATGTGCTGGGCTGGGGGGACTTTGCAAGGAGCCCTGATCACTCGGCAGCACTTTCCCAGGGCTTAGGGAAGACCGATCTCTCCCGATAGGTCCCTGCCCCGGCCCCCCGCGCGTGTGGAGCTCATAACGCTTCTGCCTCAGCCATGCAGCCCTTCTGCTGCCTTGATGAGACAAACGCCAGCGGGTGGCAGAGGTGATGGACCCTTCGCAAGGAGGCCAGAGGCCAGGTCCCGTGAGCAGCGCAGTGCACAGGGCCGGGGTGGAGCTTGCGTGCCCCCTGCGCCCCGCTGCCGTGGCAGGGCTGGGAGGGCCACGTCACCATCTGTGGGCAGAGCCAGCACTCAGCAGGAGCAGGCTCCCCTTTTTGGAGAAGTGCGGGGCTGCTGTTGGGATATTTTTTTGACATTTTCTAAGCTGCCCAGCGTGGCTGACAATTTTTAATGTACTAACTGCCTGGTCCAGTGAGCTGATTAATTGGTGCGGTGGAGATCAATACAAAACAGAAAATTAAAACAATTTTAAAGTGATTAAGTAGTTTAACACCTGTCTGATGCCACGTCAGGGCTGGGAGACAAATAAAGCAGGTGGCAAAGGGCCTGCTGCAGCTGGAGAGAGTGACAAATCACAGCCGCAGCCTGGCTGCCCTGTGCGTCCCCGCAGCCGGACGGATCCCCCAAGCAGCGCTGCTCTGCGCAGGCCCCGGGGCAGTGGCCGGGACCACCCTCC
>NW_009220422.1:1988-2214 GCF_000690835.1 Fulmarus glacialis | reverse complement strand
GCCCCAGCCGAGGCTGCTGGAGGAGCGGGGCTGCCCTGCACCCAGCCCGGCTCCGCGCCCTCGCTGGAAGGCTGCAAGGGTGGGGGACACACGGTTCTTTGTTTTTTGGAACAGCAAACACACTGATCACAAATTGTCTGCATTAAAATCTACTTTGTTATGTTTATGATGTGACTAAGTAGCATAAATGACTCGCCGAGTTCTGCTTTTCTCTGGCTTTGCCAGG
>NW_009220422.1:1259-1491 GCF_000690835.1 Fulmarus glacialis | reverse complement strand
GAGCCGGGACGGCTCTGTGAAGATCTCCAGATGTGATTAAAAACTCCATCCCAGAGGCCCTGCCGGCCCGGAGCGAGCTCCAGCAGCGGTGGGTCGCCCGTCCTGCTGCCCGGCGCCGCCTTCCCGGCGAGCTCGGTGAGCGCCAGCGCCCTTTGCTGGACTGGGCTCTGTCTTTGCCTGCGGCACCAAGCGATGCTCCAGCAACGTCTTCCCCCTCTGGGTTTGCAAAGAC
>NW_009220422.1:0-977 GCF_000690835.1 Fulmarus glacialis | reverse complement strand
GCTCCCGGCTCTGCTCCCAGCTGCTGCTCCGCAGCTCCGTCCCCTGCCCCGGCACCTCTCTGCCCGCAGAGCCCCGGCGCGGAGCAGAGGCCTCCCCGTTATCCAGCACCGCCGCTGCTGCCCGTGCCCCCGGCACCGGCCACGTCTGGCGAATCGGCAAACACGCAGAGATGTCTGAGCTGAGAGCCGGTTCCCCTGGGACCCAAAAGATAGGCATATATCCCAGCACAACAGTTCTCCATTTGTAATGACTTTTTTTAAAACTGAGAAGATATATATTAAGGAGATTAAAAGTAGTTATTTTAATAAACTTACACAATGCTAATTTTAAATAAGAATGCTGTATCAAGTCAAACAGTTGTTAGTCTCGCCTATTATGTCAGTTATCTTAGTCAGTCACAGTTGTAACTTCAAAAAAGTAACAGCTAAATTTGATTTTTTCTTATTAAACTCCATGCTTAGTAAAGCTGGACTGATTAACATTAATTAAACTGCCACCCTTTAACTCTGAATTGATTGCATCCTCCCCATGACTGAGCCGGGATCAATGGTGAGCCTCTTTGCTCGACAGTTAGCAAGGTCATCTGATTCACTTCTTGAAAAACGAGGGAATATAGACCTTTTTCCCATTCACCAGGGATTTTTCCAGTGTTACTGGACTTTTTAAACATCAGCATCTAGGTCTCAGAAAGGATTTCTTCCAGAAACTGGTTCTGGCTTTTATTGTAACTGTCGAGGTAACTGCCTGGCCTTGCAGAACCGAAAATGTCTTTCCTTCACCACTGAGGATGAGCCCCCTCTTACTGAGTTTTTGTGGCAAAAGTGCGTCAACCGGCCACGGCGTACAAATCGTGTCCGATTTCTCCCCAGCTGCAGAACAGCAATGTTTGTTTGAACCAGCTGCCCTGACCATGGTGATGCTCTGGCAGCGCTGGTGGAGCTGGCGCCCACCCGCCGGGCCCGGCGGGAGCGGGCAG
>NW_009220421.1:0-290 GCF_000690835.1 Fulmarus glacialis | reverse complement strand
TGCTGCCCATGGCGGCCCTCTACCAGGTGCTGAACAAGTGGACGCTGGGGCAAGTCACCTGCGACATCTTCATCTCGCTGGACGTGCTGTGCTGCACCTCTTCCATCCTGCACCTGTGCGCCATCGCCTTGGACAGGTACTGGGCCATCACGGACCCCATCGACTACGTCAACAAGCGGACTCCCCGGAGGGCCGCCGCGCTTATCAGCCTGACCTGGCTCATCGGCTTCTTGATATCCATCCCGCCCCAGCTGGGCTGGAGGACGCCCGGGGACCGCTCGGGCCCCCAC
>NW_009220420.1:0-333 GCF_000690835.1 Fulmarus glacialis | reverse complement strand
GGGGTCCCCGGCTGTGGGACAGGCAGGGAGTGGGGGGTGAGGGGGTGCTGCTGGATCAGGGCACTGAGAAATTGGGGGATGCTGCTGGGCTGGGTCGTTGGGGATTAGGGGATGCTCCTGGTCCAGAATGCTGAGGATCAGGGGATGCTCCTGGACTAGGATGCTGAAGATGGGGGATGATCCTGAATTTGGGAGCTGGGGGTTGGGGGATGCTCCTGGACCGAAATGCAGAGGATCAGGGGATGCTCTTGGACTGGGAGGCTGAAGATGCGGGATGCTGCTGGACTGGGGAGCTGGGAAAATGGGGGATGCTCCTGGACTGGGACACTGGAG
>NW_009220419.1:17834-18063 GCF_000690835.1 Fulmarus glacialis | reverse complement strand
GTCATAGTATCCATTTCTCACTTCTTGTAGATGCGAATCAAAAATCCCTTGATTAAGATCGGAAGTAAAATCAGCCCTTCTACTCTGTCTGGGGAACTGCTCATTGGAAACTGGAGCAGCAGTTTTCCTGAAAGAACCCCCTTTTGTGATTGTTTTTCCTTGCAACTCACGTACCCGTGCCTCTAGGCTCGAGGTAGATTTTCCATCCCACTTCCTCATGTCCTCTCCG
>NW_009220419.1:0-17756 GCF_000690835.1 Fulmarus glacialis | reverse complement strand
GAGGGATGCTTACTCCTAATGGCTGAGATACTGGTCTGTACAGGTGGGGAGTAGGACATATCCTCTTTGAGTTGCTGGAACTCCCGGGACAGTTTTTCGGACAGTGTTTCCACAGCCAAGATGCAGGCCCGTAGAGAAGAAAAGAGGCTTTCTTTGTGTAAGATATGTGTAAGATAAAAGCATTCTTCTCTCACAAACATAGCAAATTAAAATTATACAGGAACCTATATTCACCTAGGTTCACTCTGCCTTTAAAATATTCTATTTTGCATTTGGTTTACTCTCAAGGTAACATAAAATTACAATTACATTTATTCTGAAAAGCAACTGAATAATGAGTCAATGTGAACTACACTGAACTACCCCATGACATTTATTCCATCATTTTCACTAGTTTTAAATCTAATACAGTCTTCAGCATGGCAATGTCTTCCCAGTCTTCTTTTAAGAGCAAAAGCTGAGATTTTTCTATGTCTAAGGGATGTCACTTTCACAGGAAAAAAATGTAATAGGCATAATAGAACATGAAATCTACCTGACAATTCTTTTAGGGAACTAAGCTGAAGAGAAATTTTAAAAATATTACCTGTTTTTAAAAAAAAAAGTAACACTGGTTGTTTTTTGTCTTTCTGGGAGGTACTACCAGGGAATCCAGTCATGAGGAAGAAACGCTCAGCAGCAGTGAGTTAATGAATCCCAAAAGAAAACAGGAAAGGGACAAACTCCAAAAAACCTACCACCCTGAGAAACTTGTTCTAAATAAGTTTATCTCCCAATGAACAAGAGAAACATTTTTGAAGAATTCTTCTTAGCCTGTACATGTGGGACATTTTTATTGTCTATTTTGATCATGCAGAGACTTCTATTTTAAATTTATTACGAAGTATTGACTTGTAAAACTCCTTGAAAAGTTATTTGATTTCTGGAGTTTAGAACAAATCAGAAGTACAGAGTCAACATTCAACTCCTCGCTACAGAAAGAAGAGCCATTTACCAGGCTTCAACCCATAATCTACACATATCCTCTAAATTAAATGTCCAAATTTAGGATCAGCTTCTGAATAGAGCTGAGGCCAAGCTAGAACCACAAAGACCGGACTCGAAAGGTGCTTGCTTTCACAGACATTGACATCAATCACCCTGTTGTTTCCTATTTACATTCTTATGAAGAAATAGGTATTTGCTTCCAGCTCGCTTCCAGCTATCTGGCGTTAATTCTGCCTTCCAAGTGGGGCACACAGAATAAGTGCATTGCACAACAGTAGTTTTAGTAGTTTCCTATAGTCTCTCTGCTCTTAACGTTACATGTAGAGCCCAAATCATTCCTTGCCCTACTGTTTGAAATGCCCACATAGTCTGAGAGCTGTCTGTAACTGTATGTGCAATTGTATGTTCAATACTTGGTATGCTTCCAGTAGCAGTCCTAATACCACCTATTAATCTGGTCGTTAATGTCTAATTGCATTTGGTCATTTCAGGAAAGGGAGAGGTTATTTTGGATGAGAGTTTACATCTTCTTCAGTAAAAAATATTTTACCAATTTTGTTCCCATTTAATGGCTAAACACTCCTTCAGCAAATATTCTCCTGTGGGAACAGCCTCTGACTCACAAATAGATCACGCGCCCTTCTCCATTAACCTCTGGGATAACATGCGCTGTTCCCTATCTCTGAAGTGACTGCCTGTAAGACAAACTCATTTGGAAATCTATATACAGCTGTGGACACAACAGCATTTCAAAGGTTTCTAAGACTTTGTTGCAGATTCCCTTTACATTACTTTCCTGAAACCACCAAGGTCAGTCAAAGAAGCAACAAGGATGTAAGTACAATATTTCTTTTATTAAGAGGTTAGTTATGTACTTTTCAAGTCTTTCAGTGGGACCTCCCTTAAGATATGGGTAGAATTAAAAAGTCCAGTGGGGTGGTTTGAACTTTACCCCTGACCTGAGCTCCAATGGTGTTTGTATGGGTTGGAGAGCAATGATTGCCAAGCCAGGAACAGTTAGCTTGCAGCAGTTGCAAGATGCATGACTCTCCACTGAGCGTCCTGACTCAGCAGGCAAAGTAGACGTGGGACATGCATCCACGTGACCAAAGTCAACCTGGGGTTTTGTGGGGATGTGGAGTGAGAAGTCAGTTCCCTTTCTTCTTTGCATTCCTGGACAACTGTTGCACAATTTGAGCTGTGGTGAAATTATCAGATTGACCTTTTCAGCCTGCTAAGTGGAACAAAGATTTTGAGTAAACTGCTTTCAGACTCCTAAATCCCACCACTGAGCAGTGCTGAGATGACTAGTTTCAGACAGCCCCAAGCAGAGTCTCAGAAACTCTGTGTTAAATTTGCATGAGACTAGACAAAGGGATTCCCCACAAAGGACTGTCATGAGATCATTAGTATCCAAATAGTCTAACCTTTCAGTTTTTAACTGACCAAAATCCATTAAAGCAGTCTGCTTTGGGACTTCATAGGCAACATATGTTTTTCTCTCAACTATGGACTAACCCGCACAGTATACAGGTTCTTAGATCCAGTTACATTATTAAGGCCTCTTATCTCACAGTCTACTATCATCTTTGGGATGACAGTTGCAGGCAGAATCACCTGAAGCATAGTTGTCCCAATGCCAGCCACTCAGCCAGACTTCAGCTTCCCTATCTCTGACGCGTGCTGAACGATCTGCTTGCTCCAGAAAGCATTTCAAGAGACCGTTTCTGCTTATGACAGAAATCTGCCGTGTCAGCCCACTGATTTGAGATCCATCCTGAACATGTATTCATTTCAATGGTCAACATGGGTCTGATTCAATTGCCTAAACAAAAGCACCAAGAGCACTTCCCTGCCTCCAGCTGCCACTGAAGAAAGGTGCAGGTATCTCACAGCACTTGTGTCATACCTGCTAGTTCTCTGTATAGGATATCAAAGGCATCCTGAATTCTCTAGGGCATCTCAGATGACACTTAACAGTTATGTTTGGGCAACAACTCTGTGTTTCTGCCATGAGACCAGAGCTAATCTCACTCCTAGCAAACGCTGTCAGTTCTTCCAGTACTTTTGCAACAGAAGGGTTGGTCTCCAGTCAGATCTTGAGCCAGTAGCATCTCAGGCTATCACATAAAACATCTAAATTAATATTAAAGCTGAAACCATGACAAAATCCTGGAGAATATTTATGAACAGGATACAGGAGAATATGTGCAGCCAAACACATTCATTTTTCCTTACAGAGAAAAATGCTCCCTTCCAAATGGAGCATTAGGCACAAAAAAATAGTGTTGGGGAGAATTTGGACTTTACACCTCTATATGGGACTATAGTCCGGATCACAGGACCCTCTTGTGACATAGCTGAGTCCAGTTTATATAAGGTGTGAGAAGCTGTATCCAGCTGCAACAATTATTGTGTCTTTCAGCAAGAATTTCCCATGTGTATAACCTGTTTTGGAAAACAGATTCATCATGCAGATTTCCTCACCAACTCAAACTCTGATTGGAAAGACAGGAAGAAGCCTTCTTTCACGGGAAATATTCCAGCAAGATGATTTTTGTTGTGATACTAATTGAAAGGTCTCTCTTATCAGACTAAGATTTTATCTTTCTATTATTATTGAAACCTGAGAAACATTGTTGTACTTTTAGAAGATCCTGTAGTCTCAATGACACAGAAAAAATCCGTGGATTTACCCTATCTAATACCAGACTTGTAATTTAGGTCATCATAGCATCCATTTAAATACATGGGGGAAGAGACAAGACTCATGCTTGCCCTCATGTACTTTCAATAGCACCTCCAGGTGGCAAACTAGCCCACCTATCATCTGAGTCACCCACTGAGTGTTGAGAGTCAAAGGCAATTACATTCCCAATATTGGATCTTCGGTTATTTGCCTAAAATTAGTTTGGAATAATCTGGACTCTAAAATGTTTCAATGTGCTGCCTGGTTAAACTACTGTTGACTCTTACAGAATGAACTGCAATCTGCACAGCAGAAAACAGAGTTGGAAAAAGCAGAAATATCTCTATTTCTTCTGTATAAGTAAACCAAATAGTCAGATGAAGCACTGTTTCAAGTTCAGCAGTCCTAAAAGTTTTCCATTCTTGTCATCACCATCAATCTTAAAAGGAGTACCTTAATTACGATCTCAAAATTTTTTTTTAACAAAATTGCCTTAGGTTTTGCCCAAAGCAGTTGAGCTAACCTAGTTTGCAACTATATTTCTTTGGTTAATTTTATCAGACTGACTGGCTGATCTCTCTTTAATTTGCTAATATTCTTAACATTTTACTAATCCATTTCTCTGTCTGTCCTTAATCGTGGTTTCTTGTTGAGAGTCCTTGTTTCTTATTATCTCCTGAGAAATTGTGTTGCAAGGCATGTTTTCATGGTTTCTAAAAAAACTCCTGCATGTCAGTATTTGTGAGCACTAGCTGTATGGTTGGTACACAAGTAAGTCACTTCCTGTTCCCTAACTTTCATAAACAAACAAGAGGGGGAAATGGAGGGTGATGAAGGCTTGCTCTCCATCTAACATGAAGCTGGAATGCAGCTGGAGTTTGTAGCTGGACCCAGACATTGGGACATGCCCCCACGTCCCACAGTTCAGATTGCCTTGTGTGCTATTAGTGTAGCAGAAAGGATGTCAAATAAGAAAATAAAGAGTATAAATTTGTTTTTCTTATGAGGCTTCCTGTGACCTATGTTTCCAAAGTGTAATAATGGCTGATCCATCTCTTTCCAGAAACAATGTTTAAAGCTCTAAAATTTTGGCGGTCAGTTCAGATTTTGACTAAATAGGACTCAGTCAACACTTGTTTCTTTTGCTGCATTCATCCTGGACTAGTCACTTTAGGATTATTAAAGGAAGTTATAGGTTTAATTCAGTAGAAATCAAGAAGCAAGTTTAAATTTATTTAATTACTAGAATCAAAGCTCCAGCCTGGTTGCTTGTTTACCTCTAAAATGACCTGGCAGAAACCATAGCTTCATGTTAATAAACAAATTATGGGGAAACATTTCTTCAAAGAAATATGTTTCTTTTCTCTTCATACCTTTTAGACTTCCTAAACTACCCAACATATTAATTTCCAGAGCATTTCTAAAACATTAGTTTATCTACTATTAGCTACACTCCTTTAAACTGAATTTATATTACCTTCTATTACCAAACCACCATAGCTAAGTTACTAATATAACTTAACTTTGAACTTAGATGCTTTCAAAAACAATTTTACCAAGCACCCAAGCTTCATAAAGATATAGCTTTCCTTTTCGTTCTAGACATCAAGTAAGATTTTTAAATGGTAACTAGAGTCCTTCTGCTAGTAAACTAACTTCTATTTATCACCATGCCCATAAGTCGGTTCATTTCATCCAAATAAAACAAACTTCTTAAACCTAAATTTTCGCTCATTGCAGTTCTACAAAGCCAAATAGCCCTAGTATAGCTTCATCATAATTTTTATATAGAGCTGTTGCTAAGTAAAAAAATTCAGAAGGTCTTGAATTTTTAAGAACTATTCCTGAGCTGTTCTTTAATATTAGGGAAGAGTCTACTCCACAAGAGGGATCACCTTGTCTTTGCATATATCTAAATCTGCATGGGGCTATATGGCCTACAGCCTCAGCAAAAACATGTTAACTGAGGTTCAGACAAGAATAAATTAAGTCCCAGTTTTCTATTTTTCCTCTGAACATAGCAGAAGTAAAATTCTGGAAATTCATGAGGTAAAAAAGATCTAGCAAAAATGAAATTATAAATTTGAGAAGCAAAGGAAACTTGTTGCAGAACTTCCTAAAACTGGAACAAGTTAAGGATATCAGCTGACCCAGCAACTTAAAGCAACAGCCAAAGGCAGTTCCTATATATATTAAAAAAAAAATGGTTTAAGTGCAATGGAAAATTAACAAGATGAGCTGCAGCTAAGAGCTTTCCAATAATTAAGGTCTGAGGAATACACTGGGATATAGTTGTAGCTAATGGTGAACTGGAAAAATAAAATTACAGTAGCTGGCTATCAAGATTTTTGAATTTTGAGATACAACTTCTTCTATTGTGGAGATCAAGGAATGAGGTTGGTAGGGCTTGCTGGAAGACCTCCAGTGAAAATGACTGAGTAGAGTTTAAGGGCTAAAAAGAATGAATGTATTTTGATTTTCCTGGCTCCTACAACAGAAGAGAGCTATAGCCAAAGGTAAAAATGCATTCAACGCTCACCTATAAACATAAAATGGCTTTCTAACAGCAGAAATCAAAAGCATGGCTCTATCACCCCATTCTAGAAAGACTTGCACAAGCCATATCTGCCTTCACATTTTGCTACTTTGTGTTGCATCATGATGAGTAAATAAACTGGAAAAGATCATAACTGCCAGATTAAAAGATGTCTAAAGCTTTTATGTACTATATATCTGTTTCAAGCTCTAATTAAAATACGGTGGACACCTCTGGAGGGCAATTAATTCCACCATGAAAACAGATGCCTAAGACAGGTGGGATGAATTGCTCTTCAGAGATACTTGTCTCTTTTCATTTACTATGGAAAGAGCTTGACTAGTGTGGGCAACACAGCTAATATATATATATAGGTGGTTAAAATGAGTGAATCCTGCCTGGAGGATATCGATTATTAGCTGCCACTGATAGACCGAGATATGCTATATACTTCAGTTAAATTTCAAGCCAGATTAGGCTGAGATGCCTAACCTTTAGACAACTAAAATTAGATAAAATAAATCTTCACTCTTTATGAGAAGAATGACTACCCTAGAGAAGGGGTTGTAAGTCAGCTTCCAGCTTATTCCAAGAGTGATTTAGCAAAGGCCAGTAACTTTTTATTTATGTCACTCTTGTGAACAGGAAATACTTGAAAATTTCGTCAAAATGTAGCATCAATAAATTTATAATATAATTAATTGCTTTAATAGCATTGTTTCAATAACTGTTTTGAAGCGAGGGAGGTGCTAAGAGGCTCGTCAAGTTATCCCAAATTCAACAGCTACACGTAGTGCATCCAGATTATTTCTGAGCACTACCTTGCAAACGGTCCTAGCCTCACATCACCTGCAAGTGGCTCTGGAACAAAGGAGTGGAGAGAGTCCATCTGTGTATGACTCATTATTTTGTATGTTGCTCCAAATACCTGTATCTGTTAGCCTTTATATAGACATAAGGATACAGCATTCACAAAGCTGATGATTCTTTTCTGGCTAAAACTTCACTGAATATTGTACTTGTATTTCTGTTCTTTGGGGTTTTTTTAGTTAGTAAATGTGCTACACCAGTTTTTAACACAGGAGAGCATTCAAAATTAAAAATTAAACTAATTGGCTAAAAATCCACCTGTTCTATAGCTGCTCAGTAGTCAATCAATCATAAATTAAGAAGTTTGTTTAAAAATATAAAAGAGGAATATATCAATATTATAACATTTAAATTCATTCTACTTTTTGCTCTGTAGGCTATAACAATATAGGTTGTGTAAACAGATACAGATGTAACCCAAATAGCTAAGTTTCTACTTAAAAACATGGCTGCTCTTTCACCTCATGTCTAATGATTTCTACAACACAAAATATGAGCCTGTCCTTAAATTTATGTAACAAGAATGTGATTTTTTTCCCACAGAATATTTGAGAAGTCATCATCTTTGATTCTTAATTGCATTAATGCACCAAACATTATAATGTAGTTTACACAACTGTTACTTTAAAAGTTGTTATTTTTAAAACCTTAAATTTTGTGACCAGAGATATAGTTGCTCATATTGATGCTTGCTGATGAAGCATTTGTTTCTAAATACTTCTTTAATGTCTTCATAGAAATATATAAAATATATACAGGAATAGTAATTTTGATATACTGACAAATATTTAATATTATAAGATCCTGCATGTCTTCATTGATATTTGGGCACTGACAAAGGATGGGGTCAGAGGTATTCCTTATTTCAGCAATGTACCTTTGTATTGTGACCTGAAGGATGTTTCTAGCTTGCAAGCAGGTATGCAAACTTTTTTCTGGCAATCTAAACTCAGTAAGGAGTCCTTCTACTAGGTGCAATGGCAAGAGGTACAGGTTTAACTGTCTCTTTCTAATACTCTCTTCAAGAATTTCAAAATCACCTTTTCAATGGCAGTTATAGATCTGGATATACTGTTCCTTACTGACCTCAGCAACATGGTATATAAACATAGAATCACTTCTCTTCTCTTCCTCCTCTTCACTTCTCCATTCTGTAATCAAGGACATACATTAAGTCCTTTCTGATACAACAATGTGCTTAGATGTTATGGTAACAGAGTATGGATTCTTTAATGACTTAGGAAAATAGTCTGCCTCACTTTGTGAAAAAATAGTACAGCTGTGAATCAGCTAAGGTATATGATTCCCAGCTGATGACCTGACAAGCAGTCTGAGCTCTGATAGAATGATGTTATCAGGGGTGAGAAGAGGAAGGAAAAGAAGGTGAGAGATGGTGTGTGAACTGAAGGACAGCAGTGGGCTTTTATCTGCTTGATGAACTGAATAATACTTTCTTTTTGAGTTTGTTTGTAAAATAAAGCCTGTCTGTTTAATTGCAGTAGCTGCACAGGGCTGGAAGCTATCATAATTATGTTACTTTTGTGGTTGTTTCTCTTTTTTTTTATTGAAAAAGCATACTAGAGATAAAATCTTCTTTTTTTTATATTGGCATTAAAAAGCATATTCTTTTGGGGAAAAAACCTACTAAGTAACTTGATTGTAAAAATTAAAACATTATGTAGCTTTGTGGATTTTTTTTTTTTTTTTTTTTTTTTTTTGTACAGCACTGATTTTTGACTTACTGCCTAGTATAAGAGTTCAGTTGGATTCTGGTCAATGCTAGAAGCATTCTTTGTGGTAGAAGTAAATTCTGTTAAAGGATAAATCACATATACTGATACATTTTTAGAAGTACTTACTAATCAGATAGTTTATTTATTTTGTGGTCTATTGCTTTCTATGGTGTTGATGTCTGAGTTGGAATATTATGCAGTACTAACTTAGAAGCCTACACCTGTAGAAAGAAGGCTTATTTAATGAGATCTACTTTTATGTAAGGGCATAACTAATGCTATTTCATCTTTGGTTGTCCAGCACTGCAGTCCTTTATGTTACCTGAGAAAGGAGTGACATTAAAATAATTACAGGGTAATTATTGTTGTCATTCTGTTTGTACTTCTGATGCCAGCACAAATTCAGTGTTCTAGTTCTCTTCTTTTAGAAGATCTAGGAAAGTTTGGGAGGGGGGGTGGAAATAATCTCTGAGTCTTGAGCCAGGGCTTTTAGAGTTCTTGTTGTGACTCATCTCTATGATCAGTTAGGAAGTATACAGGACTAAGCTTTTTAAAACTAAGATCTGTCTTAAGTGCTAATGGAATGGAAAGTGCCTGGCTGCTTCAAGGTAATGTAAGTACTTCAGGAAAATAACCTCATGTAGGTGGGTCAATGGCACTTGAGTCATAAGCATGAAGTGTCGATGGATGCAGAAATTTTTTTTGAGTGTATGTATATGTACACCATCATGCTCTGGTATGACCTTATTTTTTCTTGTTTGTCATAGCTCTATTTACTGTACTACCACTTACTCCTTGTGATTTTTATCTGTTTGCAGGAATTTTAGTTTTTCCTTTCCTGTGACATCCCTCTCTTGGTAGGTTACTTAATCTTTCTATCTTCAGGTGTTCCTCCTTCTAAAATGGAAGCTATTTTAAAAGGGATAGCAAAATTAGGACTGTTTAGTAGTTTGTACCTGGAGTTAAGGTGTTTTCTCAAGAAGTTGTATTCAGTTTTCAGACATCCAAATTAGGATGAATCTTTCCAAAGATTGATCATATTACCTCTCTGCTTTCATAATTATTTTTTATCTTAAAACTCTTAATGACATTTGAAATACCACACTAAAATGTCCACTAGAATTAAACATGTGTTCCATTCAATTCTAGTTAGACTGGGATCCTGAACTACTAACCTCTCATCCCTCCTCCTTTTTAAATTTACTTTCTCCCATGTTACAGTACACATCCTTCATATCCTTCTGTTGCTTCCTTTTCTTGTACTATCTTGAAGAAATTTTTTTATGGAACTAATGAGATACATGTTTGGCAGGTTTTTGAGGGTGGGAAGCAGGAGGTGGTTTCTTTGTTTGCTCATCTGTTGCTCTAAACATAAGAAATGGACCCCCATGGAGTAAGAGGGAGAGAAACACATCTTGGTCTGTAACTCTACCTCTGCAACTGACTTCACCAGTCATGCTACAACATGCTGAAACACAGTGTACCTAGAAAAACCTCAGTGTGGATGTTCTTGCATTAGTGATCCACTAGCCTAGTGATTACGGCATTCTTACAAATATGAAATACTGAAGAACATTGACAAGTCAGTTGAAATTCCTCAATTTTAATCAAGAGCTTATATTTCTTGTATTTCTTCAAATAGGTGAAAAAAGAGCTAAAGGTTTTTTTTTTTTAAATGATTTTTTTTTTTTTTTTATCTCCTGCCCCCTTACATCTCAGGCATGGCTATACACCTAAACAGTCTGTAGGAAAAAAATAGAACAAATTCAGCAAGAAATCAGAGAAAAAAACCCATGAAGATAACCTTTCATTTAAGGTGACCAGAAGAATTTCCTGGGAAGTGGAACACATGGCATAAGATGCAGATGATCTGTTCTCAAGTTCATCCACAGGGAGCATGAGCATTAAACTAATCTTGGGAAGTTGGACCAGTTTCTTTGTATATTGCTACAAATGGCTGGAAAACAAAGCATTAAGTTGAGAATGTGTGTTTTGTTTTCTTTTCTTTTTTTTTCCTATAGAGGCAAGAGAACTTTAAAAATCATCCCCACCTAATGTGAATGGACTTTACTGTTGCACAGCTTCTAAACTACAGAACCATATAGCTCTGCTTTGACTTGTGTGTACGTGCGCGTGTACTCGTGCCGGAGGGAGGCGAGAGAAAGATCCTATCTATTTTGCTCACTACTTTGTTTTTTGATTGGGTCTAATAAGTCACACAGGTCAATTTAGTTGTATTGCCTAGGTCTTACATCCCACTGGAGAGGAATTTTTCTTCAGTGGGCCTAAGCTGGTAGTAAATAGAACAAAGACACTTTCCCAGTGTGCGTTCTGAAGTTAATGTGTTATTAAATGCCACAGCAGTCTTACCAGTGAGGATCTGTGCCCTGTTTGCTTTGTAAAAAGGCTAGCAAAGAAGATGAATAAGGAATGGTGGAGTTGTGCTCTATGTCAGAGACAAAGAAATAGAAGAAAACTCCCTCAAGAAAACAAAGATGCAAGGAAGTAGCTGTTTCGTTACTGTGCACTCAGACTACTAGCTTTGAAATGCCCTTCTTGCAGAGGGACGGAAACTTTGCAGAGGCTTTTCTGACATCCTTTAAGAGATTATGTACCACACTGGCTATGAGAATACCCACAGTTTTTTCCCCCTAATTTTCCAGCTAAAGGAAGAGATGCTGATAAGATGCTACACGTTATAAACAGTTCATGGATCCTGCATCTGTAGATGTCAAATCACGCTAAACCATGAGATCTGAGATTTCAGAGTCTTCAGAAGCAATCCCTCTATATAAATCATGCTAAAGCTTTATGAAAAAGTAAATAAAAGGAAAGAAGGTAAAACATACAACAGCAATAGGACTTGGATTAAGCTATAGCAGATGGTGATCTGAGGGAAATGCTTCAAAACAAAGTCTTCAAAACTGTTGTAGGCACAGCACCTGATGCTTCTAAATACAGGTGAGCGAAGTTATTTGTAGCACAAGAATTTTGGGGAGAAAATGGACTCCTAATTCTGAATTAGAAGAATGGGAGAGAAAGGGAAAGCAAGGATTGAGGAAGCCAGTTGGGTAAGATCCATTCCTTGTCTTATCAGCTCACTCACAAGCCTCCAGAACAATTCCCAATGTACTATAAACATGTTACTAAACTGTATGAGAAACTGCAGTACCTCACAGCAGAACCGGCAAAATTTGTACTTTCAGATACAGTCTAGCATGGGAAGCAGTAGAGATAGAGAATATCCCACAAATAATGGCCGAGCAGGCTTTGTCCAAACACTTTGAAAGATGTTAAAATAGAATAATAAATTGTGGGTTGCATGCTTGCCTTTTGGTTTAACTGTTTACCACGTGCTCCTAGAAATATCAGGAACAGTGCTTGTTCTCGGGACCAGTTGCAATGGGAAGTTCCTTTTGACTGCCCTACTGATATTTCTTACTATTAGTAAGAAAATCATCTGTCAAGTGACTAATGTAGTAGTCCTTAGTAATTATAAGTCTACAGGGGAGGAAAAAAAAAAAAAAAAAGTCCCACAGGGAATAATGTGGCTAGTGCAGCAACAGGTATATGCTGCTATATATATAGACCTTGGAGTTCAGTAAATGCAATGTGATGATTCATGTGTACAAAGTCTCTGTGTGTTTGAACTTATGGCTGAGCAAGTTCACTGAGCTATTAATTTAACTGAACTCCGGGACTCTGCATTTTAAAAACAACACAAAGCCTGAAAGGGCTTAATTTAATTTACAGTTGCTCAAGAAAACCGTTTTAAGTAACTTACAGTTACTAAAAATATGTCCGTGGAAAACGGTGTGGGTTTTTAAGCAGTTGCACTCCAGACTACTTTTTTTTCTGTGATCACAGCACATCCCTTCCTAGCTAGACTTCCAAAGCTTTCACTGACAACACAATTGTCCTAAGCATATCCCTGGCATCCTACTCCGAGTCTGGAATTTGAATTTAAAATTGACCTGTTTTATCCATTTGACAAGTCTCAATAATGTGATTTCAGTCTTGTGTGAAAACACAGTAGAAATGGAAATATAATCTCATCCCTTTTTCCTTTTTGGGATACACAAGATTATTGCTTGCAGATTAGCATGTTTCAACTCCTAGGGTTTTTTTTCTGCCAAGCCAATTTAGTTTCCAATACAGTTCACGTGTTCCATGCCTTGTAAAGGATGAAGGATTTATAGTTCTCATGTATATTGCATCATTTCTGGCAGAAGACTGGTCTTGACAACCCAAGTGGATTTTTCCGGTCCTTTGTTTCTATGGTAGGACTTTTCAATGGGATTGCATCCTAGTCTGTATTGTATTTCTTCATCCTCTGTGACAATCCAATAAACATGATTCCATATGTTATCTTAGAGAGGTCTTGAGGCTTCCAAGTTTCAGTACAGTTCCAGTCCAAGGTCCAGTTTCAAAGCTTACTGGGTTATGTAGATTTGAATGTCAAAGCACACTATATCTTCCTTTTAACCTAGATAATATTTTCAAAGCAATAATATCTTATAAAACATTGCTAATATGTCTTCTTTGTGGGTTTCTAATACTTTTTTTTGTTCTTTGAATTTTTTCCAGTTCGTTCACACACTACAATGCTGTTGGTTAAAATGTTCTGAGTAACTTTTCTTGCTCTTCAGGGTGATTGCATATTATGCCCTGGAATATTTCTTCAACTGTGTTTGATTTCATGTAATGCGTAGCGGGTTTAGACAAATATATGTAGGAAAAGTCTGAATTTTTATGTATGGGGAAATCTGGTGGAATACTGTTAAATAATTAATTGCAACAATCTTGAAAGGAAAAAGTTACTCATGAATACCACGTTTACTTCAACGTGTACCTATTTTTATTTATTTTAATGCCAGTCACATCACCATGGCAGAAGTAAGATGTTGGGGGTTTCTTTGTTGATCTCCCCAGTGTACCTAAAAAAAGTCATTATCTTAACTTCAAGAGCTGATATGTCTGGCATTTCAAAATGCCGAAGCTGTAAGCTTTGACTCTGCACAATTTTTTTTTTGTGTGTGTACTAAGTGAGTTTTAAACAACGAATTTGAACAAGATGACCATGGAGTTTGGCTTAGGTAGAATTAAAGTCTAAACATTAGTGCAATAGAAAGTATAAAGACAAAAGTGGGCGAAGGGGTGCACAGAGGGACCTTTTGGTTAGCAAGCTCTTTGGGATTTGTGACAGCTGGCATAAAAAATAAAGTGGGGGGTTTTTTTGTTTGTTTTCCTTTAGCATGTCTTTACAATCAAGACTGGGAAAACTTGACTTGCAAAAAACATGACAAAGCAAATAATCTGGAGAGTTGAATTTGTTCATTTTTTAAAAAATTATTTTTATTTTTTGAATATGTGAGCTTTATTTTCCTTCATTTGTGCTGTATATAGAAACTAAACGTGAGTAAGCATAAGTTGGTGTCACTACTTGACCCGGAAAACTTTTGGATAGAGAGGAACAAGCATCTCCACTGTAGGAATGGAGAAGGCGGCCTTGTCTCTAATATGGAGGCAGTATAGTGCCTGTCCTGTGCTTTTTATCATTAAAGAACTCTTTATAATTGAAAAGCACAGGACAAGAATTATGTTGTAATGTTTTGTAGGTTGTGGTTGTCTTTTTGTTGGGTTTTTTTTTCCCCCCAATAATAATGAAGTCTCAAAATAAATACTTACAACCTAAAATGAAGATAGAGGTACATTACAGAGTAAAAATGACAAAATAGACTTTAGCTTTGTTGGAACTATGTGATGAAGAATGGTCTCTTTAACTAATGACATTAACAGCTTCACAACACATCTTGACAGTGACAGAAGCTTAGTGACCAAGCGATTTCCCCCCACCCCTCCCCCCACCCCATCACTACTGGTTTAAGTCCTATTTGTGGAGAAAATGTGATGGTAAGAGCTAGTTGCTTTGGGTGAACAAAGAACTCTAACATCACCTGACTGTAGTAAATTGCAAGTTTTATCGCAGAAGTACTCAATTCTGTGGTTCATAACTCCCTGGCTGCAATTTGATATGTAAACTGTCTAGTTTATATATTTTGAAGTTATCTTATTCCAGACTCCCTGCTTGCTTGTGAAGAAATTACTGTATTGGTTTGTATCATATTTTGAAAGTTAAAAAAACCAAAGCCTAGAAATATAATTCAAAAGTATAAGGGTTAGTTTATGAAATCATGGAACTTTTCCCTTTACGTCCAGTCATGCAGGATACTGGAGCTTTTGAATTACCTGGTGGAAATTCTTGTTCTGCTGTGTTGAAACTCACGTTCGTACAATGCTGATCTGTGTGAGCAGTGATAGTCAACAACACAGACTGCCAGACTGTGATTCTGGATGACTTCTGAACAATTTGTTCTGTTAAAACTTATTTATAAAGGTGCCAAGTGAATGAACGCAACTGCTGAAAACCCCACCTTAAAGTAAAAGGGAGAGGCTGACTGGCAAAGTGCTTCGTTCTGTAACAGCAAGTAGATGTTAGCAAACACGAAAAAAGTTGAGTATTGTCAGAAGTAAGACACATTCTGGTTGCAAAGCATTTGGTAGTAGCTTTCAGTTGACTGAGTTTGTTTTGATGGTATAATAAATCCATCTTTCAAATACGTACTGCTAGATCTAAAACTCTGCAGCTACATAAACCAGAGGGCTAATCTGGTGTAAAAAGAGCCTCCAAAACTCTACTACCTCTTTTTAAAAAAAAAAACAAACCACAAAACAAAACAGTCAAAATTTGAACCTATAATAATTTTATGCTAATTACAGGAGTATAGTCAATACCAGATCTAGCGTAAGGCTAGTCCAGATGAAATGTGTATTCCTGAATGTTCTTACATGGCACAATACTGGTATTATTGCTCAGAATCAGTCTCAGAGAAAGAATATGAAATATGAGTACGACAGTCATTAAAAAAAAAAAGGGGGGGGAAGAAAGAAAAAGTAGCTTCCTCTGAGGACCAAACAAGAGGTGAAAATATATCTGTGAATGAGGACTGAACATCCAGCTCCCAACTGGTGCCATTAACAGCCTCACAAGTTGGAGACTACTTTGTATTTTGAGTGAAGAGAAAGAACTTGGAGGTGGACTATAAGAAGGTCCAGAATTATTCTTGCTTGGCAACTCCTAATTACATTGTCAAACACTATTGCTCATCACAGGCTGAAGCTTATAGAAGGTGGACTCTGCTCTGTGGACACTTAGCAAGATTCCCTCCAAAAGCAAAAAGACTTGACATGAAAAGAGGTGCGGAGTAGCAGTTGCAGCTTGCAAAGAACAATGCTCACCACACTGTGTGTGACTCTGTACAACACAAGCCCAGACAAATTCTAGAGTTTGGAGCAATATGCAAGAATTGCAATAAATTGCATCACTTTCATAAAAGTTTGCCAGCACTTAGCTTTTATGGCACACGCATTAAGATGGCTACAACAGCATTAATGCAGAAGAGTAATTTTGAGATGTGACAGACAATGTTACATGAGAAGATAGCCCATCTGTCAGGCAGGTGAAGGAAAAATTACTATTTGGGTATAAAGTAGCAGCTTACCACAAAACGCAAAAATGAGCTAAAAGGTGGGGTTTTTTTCTGGTTGTTCCCCCCCCCCCCCCCCACGGTTCTTGCCTGTAGGAATGATTTTAGGTAATCCCTAAAAGAGGAGCTAGGAAGACTTATTACTCTGATTCTCAGAGGGAATGCAATTTGGAGGTGGTTAGCACCATAAGACATGGCACTTGTTTTCTTGTGGCTCCTTTTATCACTGCTGGATTATTCTTTTCTTTTTTTTTTCAATTATAAGAATTATAATTGAAAGCTTTTTATGTAGTTAGTATTTTAAATACTTCTTGGATGGTCTCTGGTGCTTCTAACTGCATTCAGAAAGTAACTTTTTCTTCAGTGATGGCATTAATCTGGCTGTCTTTCTGCTACCTGGACAGCTACCTTTGAGAAAACCTGTATGAATTTATTGGTTTTGACATCCCCAGCTCTCCATAAAAAAAAAAGTACGTGAAATTTGGCTTGAATGCTTAAGCATCAGTGAGCAACACACAAGCTTAAGAAAGATGACAGTTGCATAGTTCTCTTATATTTGCTGTTTTGCAGAAAGAAACTGTTTGCAAACATATTTATCTGTATTCAGAATCAGCAGAATTCCACGCTTCATTTAGGCCCTCTTTTGGAGGGGAGAAGAAAAAAGAAGAAAATATGACAGCATGCACCTTCTTTGGATGACAGTTTTCTGCAGACTGCAATCCAAGCCACTTTTGGCACGCAGTCTTTTTTTTTTTTTTGTAGTAACATGTACTCTGGTTTGTACACCTGAAGTTTTTGGCTGTGTAAGGCAGTAGGAAGTGTGGCAAAACTGCAGGGCTACAATTCCAACAGATAAAAAGTACAATGTAAGAAAGTAATCTGGGTGAATGGAGGTAATATAACGAGATATACTGTAAGAGTGCGTACTGCCATGCCTCCCTTATCCTCTAAAAGCAGGCAAGGCATCCTGGAGCCATCAAAGATGACTCAAGAAAATCTTGGCCTAATGTGGCAACTGGATTTAGTGAATTCTGCATTAAGTAAGAAAAAGAGGGTATTTATTGCTCCTTGAAAAGATCCTGCCTAGCGTTACAAAGCACAGAAACCAGCGTAGGGGTACCCAAGTCGTGTGCTGATGCTCTGGCGCAGGGCCTCATGGCGATGCAATGAGGCTGCAAGGGCTGCCCCACTAAAACCTGGAGTTTCTGCATCTTGTGCAACTACAGTTGGACACCTAAATAAAATATGACAGTCAGAGACCCTAAACAGGGCGAAGGATAAACTCACTGCCAGGGCCTACAGGCCCCGTGAAGCCCGACCCCACGCGGGCGTGACTTCGGGGCGCCTCGCAGGTACCCGCGGCCCCGGGAGCAGCAGGTGCGGGTGCCCGCTCG
>NW_009220418.1:0-245 GCF_000690835.1 Fulmarus glacialis | reverse complement strand
GCTCCCACCGGGCGCGGGGTCCGCTGGCGGGGGAGGACACACACTGCCAGGGTCCGGGGGGCATGGCTCAGCTTTGACCCCCACCCCCCCAACCTAAGCTCTGAGCACTTTAGGGTCAAAGCTGTGGATTTGGGGCTCCCCCCTTCAAAATCCTCCCCTCCTGGGCAGCCTGATAAAAGACCGGTGGTCAGGGAGCGGGCAATGCCGCAGCCCCAACCCCGCTGGCCCCCGTGCCTCAGTTTTTC
>NW_009220417.1:0-4838 GCF_000690835.1 Fulmarus glacialis | reverse complement strand
TTGCTCCCCCAACGCGGCTGCTGGCAGCCCAGCAAAGCCAGGGACAAAGCCCCAAGGTTAAGGCTGGCTTCACGTCCGAGGGACGAGCTGCGTTTAGAAGCGCCAGCCAAAATTTTCTTTATTCCCCGTTTCAAGAGCAGGGAGGCTCTAGCAGCAGCTAGAACGGCTTAACAAAAACCTGCCCAAACCATGAAACTCCCCACACCCGATCCTGTTAGGAGAGGCGTTCAGAAGGAGCCCAAGTCTTTTGGGCAGGGGTGACAGGCTGTAAAGCCCTTTAGAAAAGCCCATTAGAAGAAGAACCTTCCCGTGGATCAAGAGTAAACCAGCACCATCTTCTGCTGTGTCCGGAGAAGAATTTGTGACTAAAGCCACAAGATTAAGGAGGTGCTGACAGTCGTTTTTAAGACCGTTATGCACTTTAGAAAAGCCCATTAGAAGAAGAACCTTCCCGTGGATCAAGAGTAAACCAGCACCATCTTCTGCTGTGTCCGGAGAAGAATTTGTGACTAAAGCCACAAGATTAAGGAGGTGTTGAGCGTCGTTTTTAAGACCGTTACGAAGCTGAGCCTGTCAAACTGCAGCCAGAGCTTCGCTCCAGCCACAATTCGCGGCTCCCCGCAGATTTTAAGCCACGTTCGGAGAGAGAACGTCCCCAACCTCACCAGCATCGGAGTCCTGAGGCGAAGGGCCACGAGGACACGGCGGTTTTGTGGTCAAGCAGCCGCTGGTTGGCTGGAAGAAGAGCTGCCGAACATCTCCTGGGAGGCATAGGTGAGGTAGAGGAAGCCATCCTCGTCCTTGTTGTCACGGTACAGCTCCTGCATGGTGACGGCCATGTTCGGCAGCCCTTTGTTGTTCGCCAGCAGGTAGAAGGTCTGGGAGGAGGCCAGGCAGAGCCGTGTCCTGCCGAGAGGAAGATGAAGGCGGCGTGGGGGTGAGCATTGCCCGGCGCCAGGCAGCGTGGCAATCGGGGAGGACCCATCCGTGGGGACAAGGCTCTTGCGGTCCCTCCCAAAGGGACTGGGCTTCGGCGTCACCTCCCTCCGGTGCCAGCCACCCGCAGGCATGAAGGTGGGTGCGAGGGCACGGCCAGCTGCTCCCCAAAACATCCGTAAGAGCCAAGCCCCAGCCACAAGCTCTCAGCTCCATCTGTCCTGAACCAGAGACGTTGGTCCTTGGGAGGGATTTCGAGCAGAGCCCAAAGGTTTCGAGTCAGCTGCAAGAGCGCGGCTCGTTGGCAGGGCTGCTAATCACCTGCCCCCCCAATTAGCAATTCACCTCTGCTGCAGGGCCCCAGGAAAAGAGTTAATTGTCACCTTTCATCCCAGCAAGGGTGGAGGGATGCTGCTGTAAGGCACCCCCATGCACTGGCAAGGAAATGCTCTTGGCTAATTGCAAAGGCTAATTGCAAAGGCTAATTTCATTAGGTTAACTCTAAACACTGGCCCACTAAACACTGGCCCACTAAACACTGGCCCACTAAACACTGGCCCACTAAACACTGGCCCACTAAACACTGGCCCACTAAACACTGGCCCACTGGAGTAGCCAAAGTGGCTTCCAAGCCAAGTTGTTTCACAGGACCAGCTGCATCTAGACTGGGCTTTTGTACTGGTCCAGGGCTGGGGAACCCCCACCTTACCCTTGGCCCCTCTGTGTCATTAACCACTTACCGCAGGGTGACAGCAAACTGGGAGAGGGGCAGGTCCTGGGAGACCAGAAACTTGGTCCTGTTCAAGGGAGGTAAGGTCTTCTCCTTCTGGTAGCGCTCCACGACCACCTGCAGCGGGGAGAAGATGCTGGGGTGGGGGGAGAGGGACTGGGAGGGCTTGGGACCCCTCTTGCAGGGGGAACCCAGAGGAGCAGAGCCGTGGTCTTCAGAGCGGAGCCAGAAAGTCTTTAGCAAAGACTCTCACGGCTTGTCTTTCAGCTGGCCGCAAAGAGAGCGGGGCGCAGCCCTTACCGGGATCTTGTTGGGATATTTTATCCGGATCTCTGTCACTTCGTGCATCCTGGTGGCTGTGGGAGAGAAAAGAAGGAGCAGTAAGTGCGGTGTCTCTGCTCTGCTGCTCCCCTCGTCCCCAGCAAACTACCGAGGCTTTTCCTTTGCTTGAACGGGCGAGAGCTGCTGTCACCTGGTTGCATCTTCCAGAAAGAAGGAGGAGGAGGAGGAGGAGGAAGCTCGAGGTGCAGGCAGGATCTGTTCCCTGAGCCCTGCCATGGGCAGCTGCTGCTGGCAGAGCTCCTAATATAGGCTCGTCCTGCCCCAGCTGGGCTGGGGATTGGGAGGAGCTGGGATGCTCAGCAGGGTGCTGGGCTCCGCTGGGTTGGAGGGAGAGGAGAACGAGAAGAGAAGGAGGAGAGAAAAGAGAAGAGAAGGAGGAGAGAAAAGAGAAGAGAAGGAGGAGAGAAGAAGAAGGAGAGAAGGAGAGAAAAGAGAAGGAGGAGAGAAAAGAGAAGAGAAGGAGGAGAGAAGGAGAAGGAGAGAAGGAGAGAGAAGAGAAGGAGAAGAGTGAAGAGGAGAAGAGAAAAGAGGAGAAGAGAAGGAGAAGAGAAAAGAGAAGGAGAAAAGGAGGAGAAGAGAAAGAAGAGAAAAGAGAAGAAGAGGAGAAGAGAAAAGAGAAGAGAAAAGAGAAGGAGAAGAGGAGAAGAGAGAAGAGAAGGAGAAGAGAAGAGAAGAGAAGAGAGAAGAAGGAGAAGGAGAGAAGAAGAGAAGAAGAGAGGGAGAAGAGAGAAGAGAAGGAGAGAAGAGAAGGAGAAGAGCAAAGAGAAGAGAAGGCGAAGAGAAAAGAGAAGAGAAGGAGAAGAGAAAAGAGAAGAGAAGGAGAAGAGAAAAGAGAAGAGAAGGAGAAGAGAAAAGAGAAGAGAAGGAGAAGAGAAAAGAGAAGAGAAAAGAGAAGGATAAGAGACGAGACGGAGATGAGAAAAGGGAGAGAAGAGAAGAGAAGAGAAGAGAGCTGGGGGTTTGCTCCTTACAGACATCGTGGGGAGCCGCTGGCCATGCCCTAGCACCCAACCTCAGGCCTGTGGGTGCCGTTGGGTGCCTGACACCAGAGGGACGTGAAGCCTGGTCCCGTCAGAAGGCACCGGTGATTTCAAGTCCTTCATTTTCCCACCAGCCCCGTGCTGCGCTTAACGAAGGGCGGCTTCATCTTCCCAGGACTCGACGTGAGCGCGGCGGAACCGGCGCCGGCCCAAGCGTCCCCTCCCTGCGCCCCGGCGAGCTGCGGAGCCGCTTTTATTCCCTCCGTCCTCTTATTTTATAAAGCCCCCGGTTGACCCGAAGGACCCCGGCCTCGCGCAGAACCAGGGCGAACGATTCCAGCCGGGAACCTGCGCCGGGGATTGGAGAATAACCGATGATCCGAGGCGGTTATCGCAGCCAGCCATAACTCTCCGCTCAGCAAGCGGCTGCTGATGGAGTTACGGGGGGTGTTTGCCCCCCTCTCTGCCCCGGGAGGGTGGGCGCTGGGGGATAACCGGCGCATCAATCCCCGGCACGTCAATCCCACCCGGAGCGGGACCCGGCAACTATCGGCATGCGTTATCCTGACAGTTTAATTCCTGCGCTATCTCTGTTTTGATTTAACGAGGGGCTTGCGTCGGGTGGGATCCATAAAGCTGCCGAGGAGCCGGCTCGTTCGCGTGCTGCAGGTATTTTTCACGCAATGCCGATTCCCCGGGTCAGGAGAGAGACGGCTTTTGAAAACAAATTAGACCCCATTACGCCAATTAGACCCCATTTGTCTTTTTTTTAATTATTTTTTTTTCTTCCCCCCGCTTCGTTTTTGCTTCCGGAGCCGCTCACGCGTGCTCCACGCAGCTCCCGGCCCTCCGCCGCCTCTAAAAAGGGGGGAGGCAAACCCAACCCGGATCATTGCGACGTGCCAAAGGCTGAAATGAGCCTCGTTTAAATGAGCCCTTCGGCATAACGAGCCCCGTCGGGCTGCCGGAGGAAGGAGACGGCTTCGGAGGAGATGCCGCCGTCGGGAGAAGCACCTCGCTGCGCGTCCGCCGGCGTTTTCCTCGGAGCAAGGCGAAATCCCGGCTGGATTTCTCCCCACCTCGTAACAGAGCACGGGCCAACCATCATCCTATTTTTTTTTTCCTGATGTTTCATCTACGTATTTAATGTATTTCGCCACGGCGCGATACGTTGGTCTGCGTTACTTCGCCGTTAAAAAAACAAAAAAAAAGAGAAAAATCCCTCAGACACGCTCGTCGCTGGTTTGGAAAATTACATTAGCGATATATATTCCAGCTGTGTAGCCGGTTAAGCCGTTATAAATTTATACCCCTAATAAATTTAATTCTGGAAAGTTTGCGTGGGATTGGAAGTGGAGTTTCGCGGAGGAGGGGGAGGGCATTTTCCTCCCAGGTGATTTCTTGACAATAAACTGATAAATATTAAAGCGCCTCTCAATTTGCTAATAAAAGGAATCGATTACTGTTCACTGACTTAATTCTGCTGCCAGGCGAGTGCTAATGGCTTTGCTGGGAGCCGAAAAAGTTGTGCATTTAAAAAAAAAAAATTAAAATCTCCATTTTAAATTAGTTCATTAACGGGGAGCATCTATTATTTATTGGTTTAATTTCCAACCATTGCTGCGGTACTGGGCTGGGAATCCCGAGTCGTCATGGAAATGTGATGCTTTCATTAGCATGAGTTAATTAATTAAAGATGAAGGAAAATTGGTTTTCCTGATTTGGGGAGGGGGGGGGCAGGTTTTTTTCCCATCCGTGCTTTGTCCCTGGCCTCGTCCCCTCTGCCGAAGGGTTTGTATTTGCCGAAGCCTCGCGTGGAGCACGAGCATCCGTAAGGACCCCTCCCCGCG
>NW_009220416.1:33974-41970 GCF_000690835.1 Fulmarus glacialis | reverse complement strand
TAGATATATATATATATATCTCGCTATATAAAACGAGCTGAAGAGAGGCTGAAGAAGTGCAACAAACTGCTTTTTCAAAACTCCTGGCCTCATATCTTATATGATAAACAATTACAACTGCTGTATTGACTATCAGGTTTAAATGGTGGCTGTCTTTTTTGGATGTTACAATAGATATAAGAAAGGGTATTTTGATGCCAGAAAGCTTGATAGGAAGGAAACTTAGAGCTCTGCCATCAAATATGGTATTTTCACTGCTTCCCTACGGTGTCCCTGAGCTATGCAGAGCACCCTGAATAGAAGGAATAGGAGAGAGAGAGCAATATCTTAAGAAGTCTGATACAGTTGTAAGTTCGATTCACCTCAAAATATATAATAAGTCCAGACCCTGCACCTCCTTTTCTTAAGGAGGACATTCTTGGAAGTCCTCCCTAGAAAAAGCAGTGTGTCCCTTGTTAATTTTTCTCCTCTGGGATATGTTCATCATCAAGAAGCAGGACTGAATTTCAACAGCAACAATAATGGCAATAGGTAATTTTGGGCTTTTTCCCACTTTTATAAAAGAAAGATACTATCATCTGAAAGACTGTGAAACATGAGATTCTCCCTACAAAATCTTCCTACAGATAAGGGAAAAGGGATTATGCAATGCTGATGAAAACACGTTCTTGTTTACTCTTAGATTAAATTCTTTCTTCGCATGTTTTCAGTGTTATTCATAAAATGTTGCACACATTTTTTTCGGGTTGACCGTTTCATAAAACAAAGCAGTACAAAAAAATCTGTGTATTTAAAGCTGAAATCAGACTTCAAGTTATGTAATGACTAAATCTTTTTAATGTTTTCATTAACAGTTTGGACTCCTTTATTCTTTAAAATTAGTGCAAGATTTCCCAAATCCCCAAATGTCGTCTAGAAATCATCAGTCATACATTAAAACCATCCAAACCTTACACCAGCGTTTGCGACTTAATGTTGTGTGATGTAGTCCTTGGCACAGAGCTGTGACAGAGCTAGGTATCCCTCACCCTCAAGACTTAGTCGGCACTTCAACCGCAAAGCATTTGCCCATCAGTTTTAGTTTGTGAGAGAGGAAGCACTGTTTCAGAGAACTGATGGTTCACATTGTGTCTGATGGGGAAGAAGAAATTTGAAGAAAGAGAGTCCATTGGTCAAAATCATTAAGAAAGTTCTTATGGAGCAGGCCAGCTAGAAGATGTTGCTTGTTATCTGGTAACCAGCTGATTTTACAGCTCCCTTCATAAGTAAATCGAGCCTCTGTCTAAAAAAGGGAAAGTATGGTGGAAAAAAAGGCCATTTGGCTTCTCAACATTAGGCAAGACTTCTCTTTCACAACACTGTATGTCCTGCTATGACGAGAAAATAAAACAACCAAGACCAGATGCAGCTCTTGACTTATCCTATGCTGTCATGGTGACAGGCAGTTTATACAGTAGTAAGAAATGTTTCTTTCTGAAATTTAACAATTGTTTCCATAACACTGATGTCTATTGAACTGTGTTTATATTTATTACATTAGGGAATGGTTATCCTGTTTTATACATTGGGAGCTTTTAGATGGATTGGAATTTTATATAAATTCTTTTCTTTCACAAGCTGGGGATGAAGGGGAGAAGAAAGAGGGAATGAGCAGTATTACTGAGGTGTTTTATAACCTTCAGGGAAACGTATAAAAAATGATTTAGGCTCCAATATCGGTCACAAAATATATGTGCAGACTTTAAAATAAAAACACAAATAAAGAGAGATTCCAAAATAGAAATCATCAGTTCTTTCTTTACTGGTCTTTCTTTTCAGTGCATCCTTTGAAATAATTGATAACAGACGTGGTCCTAAAACTGTGTGAAAACTGTTCTCTTGGTTACTCAGGCTCGGCAGGGCTGTGACATTGTCCAGCTGTGACACCTTGGAGGGGGAGGTGTTGGGGGAAGTTGTGAAGTCAAGAGGACTTCAGAGCTGCAGAGAGAGGGTAGGATTACACCATGCTTCACCAACTGTTCAGGCAGAGAGGTACAACAGCGGGATGTATCCAAGATACAAGTCACTAGAAGGGATTTGCAATTACACCTCTCTGATCGGTGGAATGGCTGGCCAGGATAAATGTTTAGTCCATCAAGACCTGAAGGGAATATTTCTATAGAAGAGTTTTTGAGGGTAAAATGACAGTCTGGCCATGACACCTACCTCCATGAATTTACCAGTGTTGACTGCTGGAGAGGATGTGTGGCATAGCATCATAGAATCATTAAGGTTGGAAAAGACCTCTAAGATCATCGAGTCCAACCGTCAACCCAACACCACCAGGCCCACTAAACCATGTCCCTAAGCGCCTCATCTACACGTCTTAAATACTTCCAAGGTTGGTGACTCAACCGCTTCCCTGGGCAGCCTGTTCCAATATTTAACCACTCTTTCAGTAAAGAAATTTTTTTCCTAATATCCAGTCTAAACCTCCCCTGGCGCAACTTGAGGCCATTTCCTCTCGTCCTATGGCTTGTATGGCTCTTGGGAGAAGAGACCAACACCCTCCTCGCTACAACCTCCTTTCAGGTAGTTGTACAGTGTGATGAGGTCTCCCTTCAGCCTCCTCTTCTCCAGGCTAAGCAACCCCAGTTCCTCAGCCGCTCCTCCTAAGACTTGTTCTCTAGACCCTTCACCAGCTTTGTTGTCCTTCTCTGGACACACTCCCGCACCTCAATGTCCTTCTTGTAGTGAGGGGCCCAAAACTGAACACAGGATTCAAGGTGTGGCCTCACCAGGGCCGAGTAGAGGGGCATGATCACCTCCCTCCTCCTGCTGGCCACATTATTTCTGATACAGGCCAGGATGGCGTTGGCCTTCTTGCCCACCTGGGCACACTGCCGGCTCATGCCATAGAAACAGTCTTTGGCTGTTTAGCAGCCACAAAATAAGTAAATGTAGACCAAGCATCCAAGCTTTTAAATAGGGTGCTGGTGTAAGGCACTGTTTTACGAAGGATACCAGCCTTGCATCTTATTCCTTACCTAATACACCACATATTACATTCATTGTTCCTTTTCTTTGGATCTGAACTGAACCTTAGGGATGATATCAGTCTTTAAGTTATTGGCATCCAGAGGCAGGGCTGAATTTTCAAAATATTTGTAACACCTGAATCCCACAGCTAAAACAAAGTTGTTTTAAAAATATGGCCCTCAGACTGTATAAGCTTATATCAACTTTTTTTCTCCCCTCTCCCCTGTGAAGCACGGTTTTAGAAGCCACAGCTGGCACATTAGAAAAAAGAAATACAGTAAAATGAATAAAATATACTCTCATTCACAATTTCCTAGAGGCTCCTTGGTTGTTAATTGAAACTTTTGTCTACTTTATTGAACAATAAAAGTGACAGAAACTACTCTCAGGTGTCCTTCAGTATTAAAAAGAGGATAAAGGGTTCCTAGCAAAGGTGACAGAAATTAATGTGGTGAGCCCAGCTATCAAACATTTTGATATGTGAATTGCCTGATATTTCTATAATGCCTTCTTATGATTGGAAATGTTATCGCTTCTATTGAATCAATAGAAAATGTTAAAGCTCCGTGGAACCCCAATTACAAAATAAAGCTAGAAGGTTAACATCTGGGACCAGCAGAGATAGAAACAATTTCTATTGTCATACCTTTCTGACAAGTAAATGTCAGAAACATAACACCTTCCGCCAGGCTCAGTACAGAGCACATGTAAAAGAGTGATTGCAAGGCAGTCTCAAGTCAAATCACCTGTCATCTCAGCTTTGACATGGAATTACTTTTGTTTTATGCATCTATTAACCTTGAACTATCAGCATTTGTTTTAATGTTCTGGTCTGAAGTGACCTAAATGTACTTCTTTAATGCACTTACTGCTGTAGCTAAAAGGGGGAAAGAACAGGGGGAAAAAAAAAAACCTGTTAAGAGGGAGTGGGTGAAGTTGGTTGTGATTTCTGTGGCATGCCTATGAGTGCAGCAGCCCGTTTCCCACCTCCCATCTGGGGGTAGAAATCTCAGGGACTCACCTGGCAGAAAAGGTGGGAGAACCGAGGGGTGTCATTAGCATCTTGAACTCTTCTGGCCTACAGTGTGATGCTGTACATCCCACTTTTCATCACACTGGGGCTTGAGGGGAGGAAGAATGAAGACTAGAGGATGCAAAACCCTCCAGCTGTTGCAAGACAACAGGAGCTCTCGGTGCTCCCAGGTGTGATGGTGGCTGCGACACCACATCTCTATGAAAAACGTTATGTCTGAAAAACCGCATGTCTTATTTAAGTTCTAGAGTTAGATAACAATATAGAGATGGTGGTGGTGTTCTCCAACCAGTACAGACCATAGCAGTAAAATGCTAGCTGGATATTAGAATATGTGGCTTTTCAAGGTTACGCTAGAAGAGTTTTTTAGAGAGATTATCCCCAATTTCTACCAGCATAAAGCAAATCAGAATACAAATTTAAAAGAATCAAAAGTACCAATGCCAGACATTCCTGAGCAAAGAAGAGAAAGCCTTTTCATCTGTAAGTTTTACACTGTGTCTCGCAGCTTAATTTCCCTGCGAGAAAGACGGGCATGCTTGAACCACCAACTGAATAAATTATGACCAGGTTTCTCAGGTGATTGGAACCATTTATTTCTTAAGGAAACACATCAATTCGAGCCAGGCTTTGGAAGCTGACTGCCTACAAAAATCCTTTCCATTGAAGATGCAGCCTTTTGATCCTAAACATTATCTGCACATATGGCACATTCTAGGCATGTTTAATAGGATTTTCTTGGAGCCCCTACTGCCACAGTGCTTGGACACCTTATACACTTTAATATGGTAATCCTCAAACCTTCCTGAAGGACAATTATTCTTAGAGGAATCTAAATTCCAGAGATCTGGTTCTTCAATGACATTAATAGCAGCAAGATGCTACTACTAGGCAGTGAGGTTTGGGTATCTAGATATAATTAGGAAATCTAACCTAGATAGAAAGGGCCAAATCTTTGTACAGGTTAAATATATGGGGAAGAGTGTAAGGGAGCTTTCTAAAGCATCAAAGTAGTGTTTAGCATTCATTTCAAACAGCTATCTCTCTGGTGTCCAATCAGAGAATTGAACATTAAAATATGTTGTTATTATTTTTATTTAAACTACCACCTTCATCCCCATCTAGGAAGATTTTTGCTGCTACCCAACACCACAGACTAAGACAGTTTCCCATGACAAATCATTACACATCATTTGGGGGGACCTGTATTGTATCTCGTATGTATGACTTTCTGGGGTTAAAACTGTGCTTGGCATAACATCTTCTCTTTCTTGTCTTTGTGTCCTCTAAAGGAAAAAAAAGAATGGTTTGGACACCATTCTCCTAATCATAGGGGACAAGAATGAACATGAATGTGGGCCTGAGACATAATACAGATTCCCAATTATCTAATAACATATTAGGCAAAGAATATTGCTGGCTTATTTTCATTATTTCAGGGTTATCTTAATGAATTCAATAAATTTGTGCAAATATTTAAGGATTCATAAACAATATTTGGTCAACAAAAAGCATGGAAATATGTAAACTTGCTACAGCTTGATAGCCTCATATATTTGTAATTAGTTGCTGTTAAAACTTCAGAACTTGGTCCTGCTCCAGTGGATAATTTTTATGTAGATTGATTTGTCTTCTGAAGAGATAATCAGGGAGCATATATATTCCTGTATTTAAGGTACATGTCTTCTGGGGAATCCCATCACTGTGGCATACGTGGAACGAAAACCTCACTTATTCTGGGATAATACATCCTCTAATATCCACCACACTTATAAATCCAGCATATTGATGCATTGGTCTCTCTTCACTCCCATTGAGCTATTCTGGCATATACACAGTGTAAAAGAATGAAGAATCAGGCCATTAATATAGTCACAGTTGTAATTGCATTTTTTATTCATACAATGCTCCAAAATGTGAAGTTAACAGCTTGTTATGTGGGTGTACATTAATAAGCACAATGGGGGTTCATAATAGAGCTTCGAGGTGCTAATGTAGTATGAATTCATGAATTAATAATTGTCATTAATTAAAAATACAGCAGAATACTACCCAACAATGACTGACAAAGAAAAGTCTCAGTGGTCTCTCTGTCACACCTCACCTGTGGCTATTTCTAGGGCTTTTGTATAGGCTGAGGGAATAAAGCTTGGTTTGGGGAGAAGGAAGACGTGAGGTGTGGAAAAGCAGTCCCCTCAGAAGAGAATAAGTTATTGAAATGGGACAGAAGTAGAAGCAAATGCAGGAAGACAAAGTCACTGTGAAAATTCCAACAGGGAAAAAGCCCAGATGGCCTATGGAAATGATAAAATTAAGTCTTAAATTGATGGTGATACTAAACTTGGGACTTGATTATCCTGACAGATGTGCATGCGACTCCCATTGACTTCAATAGGAGGTGTGCGTGTGTAGCTGATGGGGAAACCAGACCTTAGAACCACTGAACTGTGTTCAGAGAAGGAGAGTGAACGTGAGGAATGAAAATCTCAAGGTAAAAACGATGACTTCAACTCTATTTGACATCCCATGGTGGAAAAATGTCAGTGAGTAAGAAAGAAAAAGAAATCTTTTTTTTTTTTTCAAATTAAAGCAGAGGAAGTCTGTTACCTGGTGAAAAGCTATAGAAATCCCACGGAGAATCACTTCCCTCCTCCACCTTCCCACTCTCCTCCCACAAAATCTCGCCAAGGTAAGTTTGATTCAGTTACGCTGGTGCAAGTGTGGAGTAACTCTATAAACAACAGAGGTTTCACACCAGTTCGCACCAGTTTTATTGAGATGCAGATCCAGCTTGAGGGGTGTAAAGAAATATGAGATAATAACCTAAAATGACTAAAAAGGGTCTTGTCTGAAAACATGAACAATAATTCTATGATTGAAAGCATGTGAACATTATAGCAACTTTAAGGGCTATTAAGCCAGTTCCTATGTGAATCTGTAGTGTGAATTGTATAAGCATTTGGAATGTGTTGATGATAAAGGGATTCATAAAAGTTGTTATGCTGATTTTATGTTGATGGATGTTAGAATATAAGGTGAATTATTAACCACAGGAAAGTGAGACTAATGTTTAAGTGCTGTGATATATGTGTAATTGAAAGCAATTTCTTCTATAGAACAAGAGATTGTGGGCATAAGTGAAACAAACTTTGAATAAAATACAGGTGAAGTGGAATCTGTTGGGTGTTCAGAGCCAGGAAACAAAGGGAAAATAAACTTGCCTGAAAAACAAATATTACTACTACAAATAAATAATTTGCATTTATATAGAAACTTCTATTCAGAAAAAGCCCAAAGCAAGTTACCCACTGGCTAAAGCATTTATAAATAATGCTGTATACATAGAAATGCATATATAATACCTCTTTCTAGGGATCATATGCCTTCCTTGCAGAAATGTTTTCAGTCATATAGCGCTCCAATAAGGCCAATACAAAGATTATTTACATCTTAAGAGGGGAAAACTGAAGAAGTCAGAGGTTAACCAACTTTGACTTGATTCTGCTGAAGTCAAGAGCACAACTTTGCTAAAAAGAGTCCGGTAAGTAGAGTCTGATATGGGCTGTTTTTTTGAAACCAGTGTGAATACTGATATTTACTCTTGTGCCTAAAGGACTCACAATTTGGCACGAAACAACGTGCCTGAGGTAGCACAGTGAGTCAACAGTAATCACCAGAAGAAGACACAAAAGTTCTGCTTTTCAGTCTTCTGTGTGTCTACGGAAGATCATGCGCCTGAGTTTCTGTCCCCTCACAGTAGTGATCCTGACTAGTAACACCGAGGACTCGTACCTTAAGGAAAGCCAGGTTACCGGCATGCAGTCCTTCGAGGATATACTAATGGGAATGCTACAGATATTGGGGCTACATCTTGTATATGTTATTGGCTGACTGACAACCGAGGCTGTTTTAGCTATGGACAGAAGGAGTATTTCAGTCAGCTGA
>NW_009220416.1:22749-33943 GCF_000690835.1 Fulmarus glacialis | reverse complement strand
TTAGTCCTGCTGAATAAATGATGGTCTTGCAGCAATATTTTAATCAGTAAGAATTTGAAATGACTGGCATAATCATGTCTCATGAGCACTGTAACCATCATGAATTAATGTGGGTAAATACTTTGCATAGCATCATGTGTTCTGTACCAAAATGCATGGGGCTAGTTTAAATTCCAAATCTCTCTGAAATCTAAACAAAGCCTAAACAAGAAGTGAATGGAGTTGCAGTGATTTAGCTAAGGCTCTGACCTAAAACCTGCACATATAATGTTAATACTAACGTATTTTTACTGAAGATGAAATATCCTTGAATTATTATACTCATATACCATTTAGCGTGGGTGATTTTACTAAAATTTAAGACCCAAATGATGTACTTATACTTAATCCTAGCATAGACAACTGGTTTCTGCTAGGACGCATATCAAGAAAATGCCGGGAAAAATAGCCCAAATAAACGATTAATTTGATGTAATAGAACAGAGGACAAAACCTTGAAAGGTAAGTCATTAAAAAAAAATAAATCTTATTTAAGTGATTCAGTAATAAAGTGAGTGACCTCTTCATTCCACTTAGAAAAGCCTCTTAATGCTGGTGCATGGTTTTAACAGTTACTTGAAATAAAATTATCCAAGAAGCATGAAAACATTTATAATAGATTAAAGTGGTGGCTTAGTGGAAGGACCAAAGTCAGATAGTAAGCATTTCACCTCTGTTGTTCTAGGTCCTGTTCACAATCAGTCAGTATAGGCTGCAAATCCAGCTACTGGAATTTTTGTAGAAGCTAAGCTTTCATTTTTAGTTTTTGTCCAAAACAAGAATTTTGTATTTTTTTCAACTGTTGTGAATAAAAGGTTAACATTTTTTTTTTTTTTTCCTTTCTCCGGTTTCTTTCCCTTCTCCTTCTCCACATGAAATCAGGCAAAAAAAAAAAAAAAGAAAAAGAAAAAGATGTCCCAGGGCCACTGATGTTTGGATTAAAGCCTCCGGGATTTTTTATACTTCACTGAGCTATGCTAAGAGTTTCTGCCTTTTTTACCTACACCTAGATTTTTTCCCATTAATTATTTTGACAATGAAATAAAGGCTACTGCACTGTGCGTTCCTGTGTACTGTTTAGACATTGGTGAATGGGGTCAACCTTTTGTACAGTGCCACTAGTGAATGTTTAAACTCCAGTCTCTCCCATAGCATTCACTTATCATTGGAATATATGTCAGTTAAACTACATAGATCGATCCTCCTGTCAGAGCTACCAGTGGGTTCAGAAGGCATTGAGTGGGGCATGGAGACACCCCAGATCACACCATCCATGGCTTCATAGAAAACCAGGCTGCTAAGAGTATAAGTCATTCCATGACCTGCAAAACTAATGAATCCTGATTCCCCATAAATGTTCCTCTTGTGGTCTGCTCACTTTAGCATAGAGGAATATTCAGTCTCCAATGAAAACACCTTTCCTTAATTCACACTTTCTTTGTGGATTCTCTGGTATTTAGTAAGGCTCACATATTGCAGCTTTACCTTTGCTAAGGGACTTTTCAGAGGCCTGTCTTTTTATATAGCTGTCTACTTTCATGAAACTTGTAGGGAATTAGCTACCTTCTGAACAATCCTTTTCTGCATTTGGCTTAATTTTCTCAAAGATCCAAAAGTCAACATGGAAAAGACATATCCACATGCATTTTTTTTTTTTTAATCAAAATATTGAATAAAAAAACATCAAATCAACAGAATTGTTAATTATCTGGATTTTCGCTAGTATTTGAAATGGTTCCACATTCTTTGAAGCTGTGTGTTTTGTTTTGTTTTGGCCAGCTCTGGATAATGGTCTCATTTCAGAGATGAGGAACCAAAGCATAAAATGTTCAGAGGTTGCACAGGGTCACCCAGGAAGGACGTAGGAAGCAGCCCATTCCTGTGCCCTCAGCACAAGAATGCCATTGATTGAACACTATGATGAAAATTATCATGAGAAATGGATGATTTCTCTTGCAACCCTGCTACCTTTCATTCCTTGCAATAGACTATGTCCTCTGCCTGGTACTGTTCAATGGAGATTTCTAGTACGGTGAGCTTAACTAATTTTCCAGCATAATTACCCCTTTTTATGGCAGTTGCATTTTGCCATCTAAAAGGAAATTAGTAATTCTGTGAAAGCTGAGTGTTGCCTTCCTGAAAGTTGAGTGTTTTGTTGCTATTCAGTCATCCAGGCATTCTTTTAAATGTTTTCTTTTTTATACTACAGAGACAAACATTAATAACCATTGTGGAAGTTTGATTTTCTCTCTTTCTCTCTGAAATAGAAATGGATGACTTTGCTTTCTCTTCCTCCTTGTATGAGCACTTATCACGCTGGGCTTAAATGGCTGGAGCAGTTCTGTCTGGGGGCTACTAGATGGAACGAGGGGAACCAGGGTCCCATACAGTTTCTAATGTTAATGTCCTGGGAGCCTGAGTTGGAACTCACCTGCACAAATCTACCATAAACCAGAGATTAAAATCTGTGAAGGGTCAGTATAATGAGTACAGAAATAGATGCTTTAATCCCAATTGCCATTCTACAAACAGTCCTCCCTCTCCCCCCCCCCCAAAAAAAAAAAAAAAACAACCCACCCACTCCTACAAACCAACAACCAACATCAAAAAACCTATTTGCAGGCCTTGGGTGAAATGAGAGATGCCTCAAGAAGTGGTGTGGAAAATAGAAATGTTCTCTATTTATAGTCTGCTCAAAGCAAGTTAGTTTTGGGAGGCTTCTTTGACATGAGTTTTTTTTCTTCTCTGATATATAAAACAACACACTACAGATTTATCTTTCTCCTCTCCCACCTTTCTCATTCCTTTTTCTTTTTTTTTTTTTTTATGAATATTAATAAATGCTTCTTTACATACAGCTAAATGCAGGATTTCAGTGTGTATTTTGAAAATAAAATCAGTGCATCCAGGTTGAGTAAATATATGTGGGACATAGGACCATAAGGAGGCTTATGGCAATTAGGTATCCAGTTCCTGTATGGGTCTGCTGAGTGCAGGCTGTGATGGCACTTACAGAATTCCTGGAATCCCTTTAAAGGAAACCTCAAACCTATTTACACAGAAAGAAATAATACTAGGAAGAAGTCATTTAGTGTGCTGTACTCTGGGATTCAGTATATTTATTTCCTTACAGGAAGGTCCTGTCAATTCAAGGAGCTGATTGCACTCACTCCCCTCTTCATTGTTTCTTTGGTATTTTGTCTTACACTTGTCTTTCTTTTACTCTGTGAAAATATTTGGTTGACACAATGAAAAAGGGCATTTTTTTTTTTTTTTTTAGTTTAAGTTTTTGTTATATTTTTAGACTTATTTTATTTCACACTGTAATGTTTTTTTCTTTTTTTTTTTTTTTTTTTTAAACTGGTCAGGTTTGACCTACCTGAAAACAAAGATATTCTTTTCATCAGAGTGTTTATTTTATTCACAACACCTACCCAAGCTATTTTGGTAGTACTAAATGGGTATTTTATTATATATTACTTTATTTTTCTTTATTTTATTTTCTAAGTAGGAATACTATTTGTTGCCACTCTCGCCATGCTATTAATTGCAAGCACAGGCAGAAGGGTTGGAGATGAAAAATCCTTCTAGACACCAGTATTTCAAATGATGGATGGAGCTATCTAGACAACAGGGACTTCAGCTGCCCCAGGAGTCACAGCCAGGAATGAGAAAGGTGGAGGCAAACAGTGGTGATGAGACAAAGAGGGGTTAAATCTCATTCCTTGTCTCTGAATCTGTGCCAACCACAATTTCAACATTGTGTCTTCCAGGTGTGCTCTGAGAAAGACTCAGATAAACTATTTTACAAATATGATTGACATTTGGCCTTGAACTATCCCTCTTAACTTTAAGGCACCTCAGCAACGTGGAAGCCTTTAAAATCAGTGGAGAACGGTACTGTTTCAAAGTGAACCTGGTAAGCATGCTCTTGAGGTTTCGTTCATCTGAAGTCAAAAGTAGTAAAAATCTCCCCATAGAAACCATAATAATAACAATAGTATTTACACAAATTAAAACCTGTACAGAGTGCCAGCCCTGAATGCCAATCTTGGTTAATTCAACATGACAGTTTTACTCTTCAGTATTTTTACATTTGTAAATAAAAAATCAGCTTTGAACTAAAAAGTAGCATTCCTACTGTGGGTATCAACAGTTTCTTATTGAAACAGCTATAAACTGGAAAATCTGTTGAAGTTTTCACTTTCCTAGTAAAGATACTAGCTTAGATGGATCCATATTTACTAAAGAAAAATGTCTCTGGAAATTCCTACGCTTCTCTAGATCCAGACTCCAATAAGGGACTGGTTTGTGGCAAGGCGGTCTGCTCTGACATGTCTTTCCTGTTGTCTGGTTTCTGTGATTTGAGCCAGGTGTTTCAGAGAACAAAGGAGATGCTCTGTTGGGGAGGCCTCAGAGAAGAAGGGTGGATCCAATGTGCTCTGTAATACCGCAAATACAGGGATAGCTGGAAAATGTAACAAGAATTTAAGAAAAAGCCTGTTGTCTGCTAACATAGAGACCACCTCTGCATGACTAGGGATATGGGGATGGAGATCGTTTCTTGTGAGATTCATTAGCATGAGCTTTAATGTCTAAAAACAAACTCTTCAGGACCGGACTAGACACTTTATGGGTTTTCCAGTTATTGAAAAGAAATCAGCATGACCAATAAATCGTTACTCTGGTCTGTCTTGGAGACCTATCTTAAAAGGCAATGAAAAATTTCCCTCTATAAAAATAGAGGGTATGTATGACAGTTTACTCAGACATATCCCAAAGGGGATTAATTTCTGCATTTGACCAACTGAATAAATCTTTAGATTTCATGAACTATATTGACTTCCTGTTCATTGACTATAGTGGGAGCTTAGACTCCCTCCACTTCAGCTGTAGCTACCTCCTTATGAAAATCTACATTTGAGTGTCTTAATCTGTGAGCTGAATCCTAGAAAGCATTTTCAGATGCTGAAATTCGGTAGGTAAATGCCTCCACTCCTCCCAAAACCCTTAACAGCGCACTAAGCAAAGCTTTTTCTATCATGTTGTTGTTCTGCTGTCTCCAAGTGGAAAAAAAAAAAAAAAAAGTCGTTGATCTTAATGTAGTTTTCCTCAGGCAAGACTTCCCAAAGCTCCCTTTGAACTGATATTCAGTGGCCATTTAGTCTCAGAAGAAAAACTGTCAGGAGAAAAGCCAAGAACTGAATAGGCCATGGCTATGACTTAAGGGCTGACTTGAAGGCCATGGTTGGGGCACTCTGGGAGACAAAATTTTACCATTAATCTGCTTCTGTTCTCTGCATAGAGTACACACCATTGTTTTCAAAGCTTACAAGACTGTGGCTTTCATGAGCACTAAACTTACTCACAAACATACAAAAGAAACCCAAGAAAACATTACAGTCATCAAAAGCATCATCGTAAGAGAATGAGTGATCTTTTGTGGCCTCCAGGATGTACATTTGCTTACTTTCAGTGACCAGGTTTTCATCTTGAATTACAACACCACAACTCAAGTTGCATTTAGAGTTTACTTTCACCTATACAATCATGTTAGTGCATTTTGCAGGCTCCCATACACTGTATGTCTATGTTTTGCTTATGGGGTAGTAAGCACAGTCCATCATATCTCACAAAAATCACATTTCTTTATATTAGTATTTTCACCACTGAAATGCCATGCAGACAGCACACTCACCTGGCCTCATGAGAAAACTGCAAGGCATTGGATATATGTTTGTGGAGGTGAAACTGTGAACCCTACCTTTTTTGTGACCATGTGTAGAGGAAGCCTTACTTAAAATATGTATAACAAGATATGTATAATACTGCTACTGAACCTGGCTGAAATGGGGAAGGTCCTGGAAGAAAGAATTAAAGACAGGTAGTTTATACTGTGGCTGGTCCTGTGTGAGTATTGAAGGAAGAGGAAGGAACTGAGTTGTTCAGTGACCAGTCAAAACCAAGGAGACTCTTTCAGGTCTCACTAACCAGCATGGAATATCACAGGCTTCTTCATAGCCTCTTACCCTCTACTCTTGGAAAGCCTCTCAAGGGAACAGTTCACCACCTTTGGGCTTTTCTGTGAAAGCCAAGAATGGGTCTGAAAAAGCTAAAACTGGGGTTCTGATCTCATTTTTCCTAACAGTGGAGTAGAACCACATTGTCTGTCCCATATGGAAAAGAATACCAGTGGTAGAGACTACTCCCTGTACTCCCAGCAGCCTCAGCCATGCAACCCTGCTTGGGAATGCCCAGAGGAGCTACAGGTGAAAGCAAATGCTAGCACAAAATATCAGAGGCACATGACATACTGCTCAACAGAGCTTCTGCCACTTTCAGCTAAAGGAAATTATGCAGAAAAAAATCCTTATAATACCTTGAAAATGAGTGATGTCCATTCACTACTGCGGTTAATGTCACATTTACTGCAGCACAGCCAAAATATCCTCTCACATCAAGACAAGTTACTCTGCTTTGCATAGATTTCCCCACTGCTGTGAAATATATGGGGAGTTGCTTCAGTTCTCAGATGCCCATGGACATCTCCTGTGGGCATCACTGAGAGCTGCACTGCCATCTCTGATGGCAAATGTGTCTGAAGTTTGAGAAACAGGCCTCTGATTAATGGTGGTTATTGCTGTTTCAGATTAGCAAATCTGGCATCAAGCAATGATTTCTTACTTCCAGATTATGATAAAGAGGTCTAGCTGTAGACCATTATCCACTATAAATAGACATCCTTCCGTACCATAGATAACAATGATATGTGGGGTGGCATACCAGAGCTGAAACTCCTTGCATACCAACCATAAGCAACATTTATCATTCACCCACAATATTTGTGCTTAGAGCTATGTATATTTACCTTGTTGCAACAGACAGACAAATGGATGGAATAAATGTATTTGCATGAAGATCTAGAAATAAATTAGCAGTATCTGGTTGTTGGGGCACAAATTTGAACTATCAGAAATATCTCTACATATGAAAGGGACTAGAGAAAAGAACAACCTAGGAAGAAAACTGCTCTTCTCTCTGCGCAAGCAGCTTGGGAAATGTCTGAGCCAGTTTTCCCTTGGGAAGCCGGAAAAAGTGGCGTAGTATATGTCCTATGGAGCAAGCACAGCCATAATGGGAGATTTTAACATAACTTCATCCTCTGAGTGATGCTCCTCCCTCTGCCTACACAGCCCTGTAGTCCCTTTCCCTGGGCAGCAGAAGCAACAAGTGATGTGGCTGGAGCACGTTGACCCCATTTGGATCAGAGTATTTTTTTGGGGTGGGGTTACTCCTACATTCACCCTTAGTATAGCCCTGGGAGGCATGGACTTTGACTCTTGCTCAGATCTGTGCTGGGTACCGTTGCACACTGCCCCAGGCAGCTCCTGTTTGCAATGATTTGTTAGGCTTCCCGTGCACCATTTCTATTTATTTATTTTGTGGTGATAGTGTAGCTATATTCAGGCATCAGGCCACCCAGAGCTCCAGAGGATGCCGCAGCAGTGTCCGGCTGACGGCGGCTGGCCTTGTCCGAGGTGCTCTGGTGATTGTTGCATCGATGGGAAAGGAAAAGGTGTCTAGCTAGCTAATAAGTCTCACTTTTTACAGCATCCGATATTTTGTATCAGTGTCGTTTGAAAGGATATCGCTTTGTGAGATTGATCCACAGCTGGCATGAAGAATATGCACTCAAATCTCTTTTAGAAAGATTTATAATATTAACCTCAGGCTATTTTTAAGTCACCGTCGATCTTTATAGAAGCAGTGTTGAGATTCATTTGTTTTCCAACTGGCAGAAAGTCTCTGTTACCTTTTGTAAGCCGGTATTGAACAATTTGGCTTTGGGTCAAACTGGTTTAATGAACTGTCTAGGGTTCAAACTTCATGCTGCCATTTGCAGATGTTCAATAGTCAGTCTGATTTAGCAAAAGGAGTTCATTATATTTGCAGCTAAAAAGCCTTCATAACATTGATGTACAAGCGCCTGCTGTAAACTTTTTAAGTAGCTTAAATCTTCTTTATGTAGAGGCATAAGGTCTGATTCGCTTCTTGCTTACACTACTAGTTTTATGTGAAATTCCTCCTGCTTTTTTTTTTTTCTTCCTAGCAGGTCTGAGGACAGAATCAGGCCTACAGATTAAAATCCCTTTTTCTAAACTTTGTGCAACTGCTTTATGGATTGTAATACACATAAACCCATCTTAATTTTCTATAGATGTAAATGATTCGGCTGCAAGTTTTTTAAGTCCTTATAAATTTAATAGAGACTTTTATCTTCAAAAACCATTGCAGAGGTTATTTTAACTCTTCTGTAGAAAAGTTATCATACTTATAAATTTCATAGGAGTTACTTTTTCATGACTGATTACGATTACAATTCTTTGTGACATCCTTTGGTTTTCTTCAGACTGGACCACCTGCACAGACTTAAGAACAACTTTTCTGTCATGGTCACCTTAGGCCATCCAAATACATTGAAAGTCTTTTTAACAAGGAAAAGAAAATATTGCTCTCCTTGTTTATAGCAGGTAAGAAAAAAAGCAAAGGGCTTCAGCTGTAACAAGAGAAAATATAGGCTAAAAATAGGGGTGGGGGAGAGTATTTAAACAGTAAAGTTAAATAAGCAGTTGGATAAATCAAGCAGGGAAGTCACGGACACTCAAGCACTAGAGGTGTTTCTGAACAATTGAGTCAAAAAACTGTCAGGAATGGTTTAGATATAGTTGATCCAGCCTTGGGACAGGAAAATGGTGTAGTGACCTCTCATGATCTTTTTTTGTCCCAGGCATCTATGAGTGTATAACTTGGGTGAACTTGTTGTGGAAAAGTCAACTGAATTTAATAAAGAGGAAACAAATCAAGTTCTATTAACAATTTGGCCCTGATTCTCTTTTTAAGGGGGAAAAACCAAACAAACAAAAGCCCCACATACACACACATTTCTGCTTGAAGACGTTTTTCACTGCCAGAATCTGGTATATCAGCCTTTATAATTTAAGAGAACAGGACTTTTCTCTAAGTCTACCATATCTATTTCTACAGGCTATATTTTTTTATTGATTTTTTTCTGACAATGGAAAAAACTTTTAGAGAAATTATCAGTCTTTTCCAAAGCTTTTTTCCTTTTTGTTAATGAGCATGTTCTTCAGTTGTACAGCTAATTAGTGAGTAAATAAGATCCAACAGAATGAGTGACCGGAATGGCAATGGCATTTTAAGACATGATCTATGAAAAGAAAACCCTTCTAAGGAATGTAAATTTCCAACAATGTTTGCTTAGATGACATGATCTATGAAAAGAAAACCCTTCTAAAGAATGTAAATTTCCAACAGTGTTTGCTTAGATCTAAAAAGAGCTTCACCCTGTTTATTTGAGAAAATGACTTTTTTCTTCATAGTGTCTCTTGGAAAAGTGATGTGTTTAGGTAGTGATTTCTGTGACCTTAAAACAGCCTTTACTGTCTTGGAACTGCAGGCTACTCAGCACATCTTGACTACTGGCTTGCTCTTTAGACGCTCCAATGATACCACATATGCCCATTCAGCTACTTCTTGCTGAGTTTCTTTTCTTTCCTTTCTTCTTCCCTTTTTTTTTTTTTTTTTTTTTATTTTTTGGCTGACTGCAAACACTATATAGTTTAGCTTCCCTACCAAGACTTTGAAATGACTAATTCCTGCAACATATTTCAACACATCCTTAACTGCTAATTGAAGTCTGTGCACAAGGCGGTGAATGGTACGCACCGATGGGAACCTCTCTTGCAATAATGTGCCGAATCCGCTCTTTATCTCATTCATTGCCGACGTCTCGTCTGTTGCAAGTCCAATCAATTTTTGTAGCTTTAAAAGATATGTCCTCTGTTAACTTTCTATATGCCAAAAAAACGACGATGGAAAATTAAGCATTACCTTTGCAGCAGTGAAACTTGATTGCTTCCAGAAGACTCAGGGAAAAAATGTTGTTGACATTTTTTTACTTCCAGTCTCTGCATGGCAATAAGGTATGATGGCTGATTTATCAAAGAGAGTGTTCTCATCAAGCAGGAGAGCGAGAGAGAAAGTTCACATCGCACAAAATGAGCTGCTAATTTCTTTTCCATTTCACTGACAATATGGTATTGGAGCAGCTGTGATTAGAACAATGGATGTTCCCAAACTGTGCTCCATTTAACTCCTGCAATTCTGCAAGGTCACACAGTGGGAGAAGGAATTAAAGGCCTTTTTTTGTCTATTCCCTTTTACTTTTTTTTTTTTTCTTTTTTCTTTTTTTGGAAGGGAGAGAAGGGGAATGCAGGGTTAATGGAGACTGGGAACTGGTGGAGTAGTCTCCTAGCAACTTTTGGATATCTCTGTTTTCAAGTCAGTCAGGAAAACTTGAAGCTGCCCATGAACAAACCTTTATTAATTGAACTGAAGAATTTGGAAACCACACTGAAGCCCGCTGAAGGCAATGAATGTTGTGTTATGTCTGTATGTGTGCTTATCTACTGATTTTACCAAAATTTGCATCAGGCCTCCAGTCTAACAGTTGGCAATTAAAGCAGAATAACTTAGTTCTTCTTCTAGGATTTGGGAGACTTGAGTTCAGTTTCTTCTTTTCTGGCATATTTGAAATGTCTTTGCCTTTGCCTCTGTCTCTTAACTCTCAATGCAGTAATAACATTTCCCTTCTCCAGATTTTGTGGAATTTGAAATATTAAAGATTCTGTGGTATTTAGAGAATTAATAGAGCTATACAAGTATTTGTGATAAAGCTCTTTATAGACCCATTCTTCTGCTACAGCTAACTCAACAGACAGGTGATAAACATTCTGCTTCCTTGATTTTGCTCCCTTCACTGCAGCTTGCTATCATTTCACTTTCAGGACTTTATTCTTTCCCTTCAATGCTGGCTTTACATCACTATTGTCTTGGGTGGAATTACACCTTTTCTACTCTGGTGGAGTGAAAGAAGGAATGATTTTCCTATCCTGTCTATGCTTAGTACTTTGGAGTTTGTTTTGCTCTTACAATTGCATTAATCCATGCAAGATGAAAAATGTATTCCAAATGATTTATCATGCACTGTCTATATCTGTACATAAACTGCATTCCAAAAAAACCCTTCTTAGCAATTATCAATGGACAGTGGAGCTTCTACAGTCATTATGCT
>NW_009220416.1:0-22718 GCF_000690835.1 Fulmarus glacialis | reverse complement strand
CAGGAATGTCAGACTCCTTCGGGATATGTATTTCATTTTCATCAGTCTTGATGGATTCCTCAATGACTTTCCAATCTGCATCATGCAAGCTTGGATCTCAATTAGCATCGGTTTGGGGCAGTTCGGTTCTAGGGCTGTAGAGATATTGATCTATCATTCTCCAGGACCTTCTCCATATGAACAGTGTTTGCAATTCTGAAAAGAAGCTGCCGAGACAACGTCATCATACAACATTTTTAAAGCCAGGCACAAGCCTCAGTGCCATTTAAAAATAAGCAAAGAAAGGATTATTTCATTGAAAGTGATTAAAAGGCACTGCCAGTGTGTTTATCTGTATATCAATCCCTAAGATGACTGTCACTTTGTGCAGATGTACAAATGACAATTATTAATGGACAGGTAAGGTTTGTTTATGCTGAGGGGTATTTCATCAACAGGTCTTCTTTCTTCGTTTTTTTTTTTTTTTTTTTTTTTCCCACTATTGGGACAGAATTACCCCATTTTCTGAATTGTATAGGACTCTCCAGCTGACACAGAGTTGTTTTGTACTGTTCATTAAACAGTCCATAGGCCTCTAGCAATGTAGCAAAGATTATACGTTTGGAAAAACAGGAGTTAAAGCTGTTCTGGTTGTTCATATTGGTCTGTTAAACAAGTTCTATGGGTTTCTTAATCAAGCCCCTAGGCTGGGACTAGATGAACATACCATTTTTCTGGAACCCATAGAATATAGAAGTGACATGTCCTTTTTCATATAAATTATTCTCTCCTTTAGTCATTTTTATTATAATTTTTATTCTTGGTCATCTCTAGTTGCAGAGATTTGGCAGATAGTGTCTCAGGAATATAGTTTCTCCTAAAGAGCAAGTCACTGCAGGGGAAAACAACACTGCTCCCAGAGTATTATGGCATTGAGTCCATGTGCTCCTGATGTGGAAGGAGGAGGAGTTCCTTCCCTTTTCCACTCTTCTGAATACTTGCCTAAAGGCAGACCCAATTTACTTCCTCACGATCAGAATTAATACATACCTGTTCTTTTCCCAAACCAAGCAAGTTCTGTAACCTTCTGACATTAAATGTGGACCTTATTCAGTACATGCTAATGGGAGAGCAGAATCATTCTTTACTCTCTTCACGCAGATATTCCTATCTCCCACAAAGACTAATGAAAGTTGCTGCATACCATTTGTCTGTGAAATTATTAAGATCAGCAAAACCTGAAAAAGTAGTTTTCTTAGTTCTGTACTTAGTTTTGTCTCAGATTTCCCTTCATCTCTTTTAAGGAGAAAATAGCACTGATTACAAGTGAATGGGGAGCACTGACACTGGAGTTTGACTGTTTCCTTGCCATCCCCTGGCCTTTGGCATGTGTTGAGATGCCCTTTGTGTTTTCCATGGGACGTGTTTTTGTTATCTATTGAGTATCATAGCACCACTCTTTAGCTCAAGCAATAGACAGGCATTTGTGGTTTTATCTAAATTCCTAAGGTTAACCAGTATGGCACAATTTCCCACGTAAGTTGGAACCCATGAGTTCTGCACTGATTTTTAGAGTTCCTAATTTGAAGTAAATCCTAAAGCTTCCAGTGTCAGAGACTTCCGTGTTTAAAACAAAACAAACAGCTGTGTGAAGTGAAAGACTGTCAGTAGTCTCAAATTCCTGCAGGATCATCGGGTCCCAGCACACCCAGCTTGAGCATCTAAATCACTTGTTGAGGTCTTTTTTCTTTAAAAAACAAAACAAAAACAAAAAAAATCTAAATCACTTGTTGAGGTCTTTTTTCTCTAAAAAACAAAACAAAAACAAAAAACCCTTTTCTTTTCTGTAGTCTGGTTTTGTTGTTAACTTTTGAAATGGCCCTGAGTAGACCATGTCATTTAAATGGGGGAAAAAAAAAAAAAAAATTATGAAAGACTAAAACTGTAAAAGGAACAAATCAAGGGCAAAGCCAGAATTCTCATTTTAATGAAGCAAGCAACCTTTTACAAAGGCAAACTTACCTGAAGTCCTTCACAAACCTGGTTCAAACATGCATTTAATGCCTTCTTTAATATAATTACTTCTATATTCAAGTTAAACACTTAGGGTTCTGTTCTGCTGTCACACAGTATATTACTCAGTTTTCATACTCTTTACAAGTCCTGGGTAAGCTACATGACTCTGCCATGCAAGTCCCTAAGTGAACATGTAATTAGGAGCTGTCTGGTTGTGTGAGTGTTTCTTGGTTGTTTATGTTCACATATGCACACGTCCTGGTTTCGGCTGGGATAGAGTTAATTTTCTTCCCAGTAGCTGGTGTAATGCTGTGTTTCAGAATGAGTATGAGAAAGATGTTGATAACACACTGATGTTTTAGTTGTTGCTAAGTAGTGCTTACACTGGTCAAGGACTTTTCAGCCTCCCATGCTCTGCCAGGTGCACAAGAAGCTGGGAGGGAGAATAGCCAGGACAGCTGACCCAAACTGGCCAAAGGGATGTTCCCTACCATATGACATCATGCTCAGTATATAAACTGGGGGGTTGGCTGGGGAGGAGTGATCGCTGCTCGGGGACTGGTTGGGCATTGGTCAGCAGGTGGTGAGCAATTGCATTGTGCATTACTTATTTTGTATATTCTATCATTATTATTATTATATTTCCCCTTCCTTTCCTATTCTATTAAACTGTCTTTATCTCAATCCATGAATTTTCCTTTTTTTTTCCTATTTTCTCCCCCATCCCACTGGGGAGGAGTGAGCGAGCGACTGTGTGGAGTTTGGCTGCCTGCCGGGTTAAACCACAACATCCGTATTTATTCTTTTCTGGGCTTAAGAAATCAAGCAGTTTTGAAAAAGAGCTCTTCCTCATAAACGCTATTTTAATAACAAATGCTTTAATGTAGAAGAAATGATCTGTGCTGTACTTGAATCTTCACTGTGTCAAGAGGAGTTTGAGGTACTTCAGCAGTACAGACACTCCGGAGTTTCCCCCATACAGATAAATGATTCTTTTAGTGTTAAGTATCCCAGCATGGACTCATGATTGAGTCAAAAGGTAATTGTTCAGCACCTATCAAAAATGTGTTTAGGAAATTATAGCATAGAAATCTCTTCCTCTCTCTCCCTCCACACACTTTCAATTTTTCTAGAGGTATTTACAGGAGGGTGTATATGAAAAACAGAAAATGAGAGAAAGAAAGGGAGGAAGAAAGACTATGTACAGGAGAATTTAGAGAGGAATCACTAATCAGATTGTCAAAGACTTTCTGAAAGAAATCTGTTTCCAAAGTTGGCAGCATTTGTGGGTTGAGTAAGGTGTAAGAAGAAAGGGGAAGATTTTTCCCATTTTCTTGGGTCTAGAGGACTGAGTGTACATACAGTGTATGTTTTAGGATAAGAAGTAGTGAGCAGTATTTGAGTGAGTGGCAGAGATTTTTATCAAGAACCCTTATCCACAGAGATGAAACAGAAACTAACTCTCCAGATACAGCAGTTCTGTGTTTTCAGCAAGACCGAAAATATTCTGAATCATTGGATTTGTCTTTCCCTCTGGAACAGAAATCATTCCCTTCCAGTCATGAAGGAGACCAATTTATTGTTATATATGAGCCACAAGCTATGTCACAGAGAATTCAAAGAATTTCCTCAAAGCAGCAAAACAAGTTGGTAGCAAAAAGCCCAGACTACCAGAATCATGATTCATAGCCCCCTTACCTATGTCATCTCAATTTTGGCTTCAAACTAGTGCTTTAAGCCATATAGGACTCTCAGCTCTCTTACATATCAATTCATTTCTACTGACTTCACCAGTTCCAAGCCTAAGGAAATCCACGGTCCGACAGAAAGTGCTTCTTTCAAACTGCTCCCATCAACTGTATCTCTCAGAAAAAACTTCTATCAGCCAAGCTTAGTGCTGAGTCTTAAGGTTGCTGAAGATGCTGCTCATTTTAATTTCAGATCTTTAGTCTGAACAGGATATTCAAGGTTATGAAACTTCATTGCATAAGCAGAACTCAGAAATTACACAGTGTTGCTCCTTTATGACATTTATTTAGGGATTCTCAAGAACATTACACTTTTTTCTATATAAGTTCACAGATGAAAAGTGCCTAGTGTGGGCCTGCTGGGGATCTAAATCCCTATGCCTCAGTTTTACCGGAAAATGTTAAATATTTTATAGGACTTCTCATTGTCTCATTAATGTGTTTTAGGATACCTGGAATACTTCATTTTGTCACCCAATCCATGTATATGTTTTAGTCATTAGAAAAAGGGTTCTGGCCAGTTAGGGCAGTTGAGAGATTTATGAATGAAAATTACATTTGCAGTGGATAATGTAATTTCTATAAAACTGAAATCTACCTGTAAATGCCATGATCTTTGGTCTCATCACAATATTGTCAGGTTCTTTCCACATCTCACTGAATAGCCTGAAAGTTGTTTGGTAATAGGTGGTTTGATGTCACATATAAATTTATATAAAAATATACCATTTATAGTTGTCACCTGTCTTTTGACCAAAATCAATACTTGGGAATAGGTTTCCACATGATACTAAGAAAATTTCCTTGGTGTTGACATCCACAGTCTTTCCCTTATCTCTTGTAGGTAACTCTTCACCACCAGACCTGCAGCACTAAACCTGGGATTAAATTCAGCCAAATTTGAGTTTTAAGATGGGGTTTGAGTCTAATTTTAACAGTGTTGAATGGGGAGGGTTAGAGAATAATTCACCCTATAAGAAATAGCCATCAAAATCATCTGAGTTAGCTTTGCCTCTGAAGAAGCTCATCTTTGTATTCTGTACAAGGACAGTGTAGGTTATTAGTGTTGACTAGAAAACGACTTTTAGATGGCTAAACTTAGGTGAGATAAGGAGCGATCTTAGTAGCAAAGACCTCAGTTTTCCCCTGTTCAAGTTTCTCCAAAACCCTAAATAAGAAAGAAAATTTAAGAACTTCTGCAGAGCTGGGAACAGGGAATCTTCCTTTCTTCTTCTTTACACCAGGATGTGAAAACTTGAGCTCCCTTCCTCCCAATAGCAGTGGCCCAGATGACAGGAATCAAAGCTAGCAACATTGTAAGGGTAGGTGAAGTAGGGGAGAGCTACCCCAGAACAACATTGGTGGTTAACAGAGCAAATTAACAGGTACACTGCAGTATAAAAATGAGCAGGTTGAGGCACCTGAGGATATCACAGAAGTCAGAAGACAACATTCCTGCAGTGAAATATTTTCAGCGCCTCGCTAACTGGTCTCAAACGGGGCTAGCTGTATATAATCCAGGCTCAAAAGTATTCCCTTCCCCATGAAGCCTTACACACTATATTAGCTGCATTATTAGAGTTTTTGCTATCCTATGATATTTGGGTTATGCATCACAGTTGGAGGCAGAATAGGAGTTTGAATGGACTGTTGGCTTCCTCTGCTATATAAAAATAATAAAAAAACCCCCGAACTAACCAAATAAAAAGAGCACACGTGTACAGATCACTTGTCAAGTATGTCTACAGCAACGTGCATAGATATGAAAATACTTTATCTATATATTTATATCTATATATCTACATTTTTGTATATAGAGAGATATACGTTCACATGCTTTTTTTATTTTTTTGATAACTTTTTCATTTTATTTGGAACTCTTGGCAGCTGGTGACTGAAAATGGTTTTGTGTTTGAAAGCCAAAGAAAAGTTTAAATGACCTTAGAGGGCTGAGTTGTGTACTTGTAAGACCTCTCGTATGATCTCTAGAATTGCTGTTGACAGATAGAGCCTGATTGACTGAAAATCAATGTGATCAGATGTTTTTATGGATTATAGTGGCCTCAGCTAATTACACAAGATTGTCTTTCTAGATCCAAGAGGTTTCAAAGCAAACTCCAGGCAGATGTATGCAGGATTAATCTGCAGACTTGACAGTTTTTCCTAATTATCTTTTATAATAGCAGAAACTGGATCATCTCTGAACTACTAGAACAAATAAGTTCTGTGTTACTATTCCATATGCACAGCCTCCTTTACTCTCTATATATGTGCCTTCAAGCATTTGTTTTAGTGGTTATAAACACATCCCTGCATTTTACTCGGACTTTCGAGTTTTCTTAAAGTCAGAATCTGCCTCCCTTGGTCTTTTCTCACTGTGGGAATTACTGCCTGATCAAAATGGGGATTTGTTCTCATCATTTTCTTTTGTATCTCTCTCAGACAAAAAAAAGAAAAAAAAGGGATGGATCTGATAACATGCTTCCAGTGGACTCTGTAAAAATGGGGGGACGGGGCTGCTTTATTTCATTTAAATGACACTATTCACCTAAAAACATCTTTTCACGTAATCAAATAAGATATGTAAAACATGAAATAATTTATTTTCAGATGGAATGACCTTCCCTGCTCCCCCTCAGTTTTTTTTTGTTTGTGGTTTTGTTTTTTTTTTTAATATTATTACTTCTAGTTTGTTTTGACTGTAACAAATTTTCCTGGTGGTTTGCAGAGAAACTGTTTGTGACTATATCTAGGTCTACAAGAAGTATGCTATATTAGCACTAACATTTTACCATGGTCCTACTTTGGACTAAGAATAATCCATTCATTCTGAAGTTATTCATGACAATTCAGAAAAGTGCTTTGGCTGCTTTATCAGTATTTGCATGTTTAGGGTATTCTCGTATGGTATAAGAGCTCAAGGCATAAGTGCCTGCTTTGAAACTCTTTTTCCGTAGCCCTGAGAACACTTTCTTGGAAGACATTACCTTAAAACCAATGTTTCCACAAAAGGGTTTCAATTTCCATAATCCCATCTTCCTTTGGAAGGAGGCCTTGATGCAAAAAGACAATCTACTGCCTGGTAAAATTCCCTGTCAGTTTTACCAATTTTGGCTTTACCTTCTTTTCTCCAGCTCAAGAACAGGGATGAGAATAATGATCTTCATTTGACGGACACTGGATCTCAGTGTAAAGAAATTCAAGAGGCTTTGAATCAAGTGGGTTTATGAGGCTGAATTAATTAATACTGCTAAAGTTCTTTGAAATCCTGAGTCAGAGGAGATATTGAGATGTAAATTTCTGGAGAGTACCCTCCTTTCAGTGTGGAAGAGCACCCTTGTCATGATTTAACCCCAGCCAGCAACTGAGCCCCACACAGCTGCTCCTTCACTCCCCCCCGCAGCGAGATGGGGGATTTTTTTTTGAGAAAACTCGTGGGTTGGGATAAAGACAGTTTAACAGGTAAAGCAAAAGCCGCGCACGCAAGCAAAGCAAAACAAGGAATTCATTCCCCACTTCCCATCGGCAGGCAGGTGTTCAACCATCTCCAGGAAAGCAGGGCTCCATCACGCGTAACGGTGACTTGGGAAGACAAACGCCATCACTCCGAATGTCCCCCCCCTCCTTCTTCTTCCCCCAGCTTTATATGCTGAGCATGACGTCATATGGTATGGGATATCCCATTGGTCAGTTGGGGTCAGCTGTCCCAGCTGTGTCCCCTCCCAGCTTCTTGTGCACCTCCAGCCTCCTCGTTGGTGGGGTGGGGTGAGAAGCAGAAAAGGCCTTGACTCTGTGTAAGCACTGCTCAGCAGTAACGAAAACATCCCTGTGTTATCAACACTGTTTTCAGCACAAATCTAAAACACAGCCCCATACTAGCTACTATGGAGAAAATTAACTCTATCCCAGCCAAAACCAAAACTGAAACACTCACTGCTTTGGCCGCCTCAGTGTGGTAACTCACAATGCGCACAACAACTTTATCGGAAAATTATCCCAGACTCCAGAAAAAAATATGTTTTTATACTAAGCTCCTTCTTACTTTTTCTGAAAAGCTGTATTTTCAGGTTTTTTCAGTTGTGTCACATTCATTCTGTTTTGACCCTTTTGGAAAATACTACAAGCTCACTTCCTTAGTTGATGTTTACACCCATTCGGTGCTTCGAGCGTAGTTCAGTCAATTTTTTGTGAGGGTCTACTGACCTTACTGAATTATTTTAATATCCTTACAAGATATTTCCACCTTCTCTATAACAAGAAAGAGATAGTCATAAAAAAGCATAACAGATGCATCATAACTGAACGAAAATGGTCACTCAACTTCAAAACCGTCAGTATGGCTAGATTGTATTGTAAGTGCAGGCCCAGAATTATGACTAAACACTTAGTTTTCAATTGACTGGGCACTTACCCACTCTAAACGGCTTTCATGTTACCTTTAGAGAGGGGAGAAAGTCATGAATTCCCATTCCTTCCTTTCATAGGTGCAAATATAACATTTTTTTATGCTACGAATATGGTGAGAATAACTGTGCACACATTGCCTGTCGCACCTTGTGACAATTTCTCAGTGTTGGTGTCACGTGGCGTGGTGCATGTTAGCATCAAGCCTGGGACTGATGGGGACTATGGTATGACCAGGATGCCCAAATTCACCTTGATCAAGGAATGACCTGGGCACAGTGCACCTCAGCAGGCATGGGGACACATTAAGAACGGGCTGTGAGATTGGCTGTAAGTCAGTCCGCAGCTCTTGTCTTGTCTAACAGTGGAGACACAGCTTTCGAAGGTGCAGCAGATTCAGCCCTTAGGGACAGCCTGACAGGTTGGGAGACAATGTTGATTTGAAAGAATAGTGCTGCTCTGGGGCTTGATGCAAGTGTTCAGAAAGACACCAGGAAAAGGGGTGATTTGGTGTGCTTCCTTCTGATCGGCAGCACACCTGACACACGCAGTGTGGTCAGTGAGACAGATCACAACCAGGTCCCTGCTGGAGCTCTGAAGCTCCTGCCAGGGCAAGAAGAGCTGGCTCTGTCAGAGATGACCAGGGTCACACCAGCAACTGTTGTGTGTCAGACACTGCGAAGGAGGGACCCAGTCCTGCCGGAGGTTGCACCATCACCAGATCACAATTTCCTTGTCATGTCTGTCTTCCATCTTGGATCTTCAGCATTTTATTCACATTCACCTTGGACTCCTTACGACACTACCTACAAGTCACATCTTCTCCCCCTGCTCCCTCCCCAACCACGTAGAGGGGGTCGGGTAAGAGTGGGGTGTGAGCAGGTGTAAACTGGAATACCTGCAATAACTTTAATGAAATTTACATCAGCTAGGAACCTGGTCCTCCATACTTTATCCCTGATTTATCATTTTTACAACATTTCACTGTGAGAGTTTATGGCAATTTATGTCATTACACAAATTATACAAATTGCCATTAACTGATGTAATGTACTATAAAGAATTGGAAGCATGAAGAAAAAAATTATTTGAATTTTTCTTCTGCATGTTTGCATTGCTTTATAGCTTAATTTATCAATTCAGTTAATTGAAATTTATATCATTAGAAGAAAATGCACTGAGGTGCTTTCTTTCCTCTTCTTTTTGTCTGGTTTTTAAATTATTGTTGTTCCTTTTTTTTTTTTTTTTTTTTCCATCGGGCCATAATTGCCGAACCTTTTCTCTGTCAAAGGAGATAAGGTGAAAATGACAACCATCATTTCTATCTCTTTCCCCAGAGACTGAACATATCACCTCTGTGTTAAATTTACCTCCACACATCTTTGCTTTAGGCTTGTGAGTTAATCCCAAACAGTCCCTTTAATTCTGAAACCATAACATATTTTTGGAAGAGGAATAAGTAGCCTATTTTAGTTGCTTAATCTCCCCTTATTTTTTAGAGACCTTTCATTCTCCAAACACAAATTATGGTCTGTCACTGAATGGTTCATCCCAAAGCTACCCCTCCAGTTATTAATAGTAAAATTACAGGGCTATATTAATTCTTCATCACAGAGGAACCCCAATTATTACCCAGGTTCTTTTCGTGATGTATGCTACAAAAACACAAACTAAAAGGCTGTCCTTCCCACAAGAGTTGCAAAACCGGATGAGAGATGAGGCAACTTATACCCATCTACAGACAACGGCTGAACAAAGAAAGACAACAATGTCGGTGCAAAAGACAGGCTCACAGCATATTCCCTGCTGCTTTCCCATTACACAGGTTTTCATTTGGAGGGTTACAGAAAAGGTAAATTGGAAACATGCTAAAGGAATTTGTTTTTCCTCTTTCATATGTGACCTGATCTCACATTGAATGATTCTGTGAGCCTGACAGTGAAGAAAAGGAAGAAATAAAAATACCAGCTTCATAGTTGAACTTGGGAAGTTCTACACGGCCTCGAGACTAGTCTGAAATTACCCCAGTGTCAACAGACTTACTTGCTTTTTTTAATTAAAGAGAAACTAGAACTGGGACACAGAGCTTGAGATCCAGAAGTTTACCAGGGTTTTTAATTTTTTGTAAAATCTCTTTATATTCTGAGTTGTGCAGTACGTAGAAGTGACAGCCTGATTCATAGATAGGGCAGAAACATTTTCCCTATGCCTGATTGCAATGGATTTAGCCATATAGACCCTTCATGCATTTGTTCTAGGTGTATTGCCTCTTTAAATCACTTTGGGCTGTTTGCTTCAAAGACTGCTTTTCACGCTCATTAAGTACAGACTATCAATGTACAAAGGCCGAAAGGTCGTTTCCACCTTTGCACGAATAAAAATATCTCAGCATTAGCTGAGTAGTGTAAGCTTGTCCTCTCATGATGAGATTGGCCAAGGTTGTTTCTTAGTGCAATGCCATTTTCTTTCCTGTTGCCCAGCTGTTGCGTGATCTTATGCTTATACCACAATTTCTCTAGGGCAGATCTTTTCCCTCCTTGAGGACCATTCACATCACTGGGCTACTGAGTAGGATTCATTCTTGGTTACCTCTCCGTGGTCCTACACGCCGTCGTGCATATAGCTTATCTTTGGCAGGAGGAAAAGAACTGAACTCCGATTTCCTCTATTTCAGATGAGTACTCTGACCAATATAATGCAAGAAGAAACTGCCTCCCCACATTTCTAAATAAAAATAAATGTGGTTGCAGTGATCTCAGTTTTGTCAATACATGTTAGACTTATTGAATCATCATCCTCAAGGATTGAAAAACTTTTAGGTGAAAGAGCAACTACTTATTGAATCCCAAACATCCAGAGACAGAGGAAGGCCCCAGGGTATTCAATCCAGCCATGACTGTGGTGCATCTGCAGAGTAAGTGCAAAACAAACATTTAAGTATCCAAACATATTTTTTTGTTTAAAAGTGATGTGCTTGGAGATTCCTACACTGCAATTTATTTCAACTAATTTTAACTGTCCAGAAGTTGTTATCTATTTACAAATTTATTTGTATAGACTCTAAATTCAGTGGGGAGCTACAGAGAATGATTTATATATTTTAGATTATTATCTTTTCCTGGCTTAGGTTCTTCATTTTTAGATATATGATATTAACATTCTAAATACACATATACAGAAGTAAGGTTTTAAGTATTACCTGGTAACATCATGTTTCAAAACTGTGCCTACAGTGAAACTGAAGTGTTGATTTGGTTTAGAAATCTGCTTCTTATCCTCTAATCTTTCATGTCCAGATATTAATAAAATCACTGGGAGCCAGGAACCCAAATACAATTTCCTAGGTTTTCAGGACTTTTATTTTTTAATTAGACACCCTTCAAAAAACTCGAATAACTTAATGATTATTATTCTAGGTTTGATACAAACCAATAAGCTGCTATAGCTCTACTGAAATGAGTGAATTAGCTGAAGAGTTGTTAACCCCAAACATCTGAGGAACTGAAAAATATTTGGGGAGAAAAATGGAAAAAAGAATAAAGTGTTAATTTACTTTGACATTCAGAATCAGTAAAGCATAAATATACTTTTTCTTCTATCCTGTTTGTTTTATTCAATTTTGATTTCTGCTCAGCTGACTACAAAGAACAGTCTAAGCACAGTGTAAACTTTATCAAAACAGTAAAACTTATGGAACAATGAGCAAAAAGGCAAAAGTTAAGGCAAATGTTTAACTGTAAATGCAAAATCTTTTCCTCAAAGGATAGGCAGATTTGATGCAATTGCTTTTATTACTAATTTTACATCACTGCACTTAAATGTACACCTAAAATTCATCCGTTGAATATTTAGCCCATATGTACCACAATCAAAAAAATCTCTAGGGAAACGTGATCATATGCTGTGATTACTTTCTAGGGAGCAGCAAAAACAAAGGAAAATTAGCTACTCCTATTTCCAGATAGAGAGGACAAACTTCAGGTGAAAAATAAGGGGGGAAAATGAGTAACTTATAAAAATTGTCTTAGCAAAGATAAAATTGCCCTGTGAAATGAGCTAAACACTGTTATGTCATTAGAGCAGACATCAGCAAAATATTTTGAATAATTGTACACTCTTAAAGATAATATCATTTTCCATTAAAAGTTTTTATTTCCCCATTGTTTTCCAACAAGCTTACTTGCTAGATTTTAGATTTCTACAGAGTTAACTTTCACAGCAGAGGGAAATAATGTCATCCATACAACCAGTCACTGTGACAAGTTTTCATGAACTCAGATTAGAAAGTAAGTAGTCATTTATCCTATCTAAGGATGGAAGGCAAAGAATTTGGGAATAATTAAATGAAAATTGGGATTTCCCATTAGCAAATATTTTTTTCCTATTAATAGATTAGTGGATAACATCTGTTCTTTACTTTTTACCCTTAAAATTACCTATCTTTGAGGATATGTTTGTAAAATAAACAAAGAAATTATGAGGAAATGAATGCAGAAGATCCCTTGGATAAAAAGGAGACAATGAAGAATAAAAATTAGAACAAAGCAGGAGATGCAATGGAGAAAACACAACCCTCATTTATTATTTCTACATTCATCTTTTTCTGTTTTGGAGACTTCCTTGAGGGACTAATGAGCCCTGGGAGCAGCTAGCTGAGTTTTCCCAGCAACTTGCAGCAGTTAGAACTGAACATATGGTTTCAAGTCCAGCAGCTGCTCTTCTCTTTCCAAATTAACACAGCTGTTTGGGAGGTTCTAATAAGTCAAATGAAGGGGGTAAAATAGAAGGTATGGGCAGAGGAGGAGAATGAAAATACATACAGTAAATCCTGTCTTTAAACCTTTATTGAAAGTTGTTAGCCTGGAGGAGAGAGGCAGGGAGGTATATCTGCCTTCCTGGCATCAACGGATATTTTTCCCTTGATATGACAAGACCCAACACATGCAGCCCTTGGATTCTTCGCTGATATGTCAAAGGATGTTTTTGTTAGTAGCAATCTTGGAAGTAGTGAAGACAATAGAACTAAGGCATCTCAGGACGTCTTATGGAGTCCCACGATAGTATGGCTTCAGCGTTACTGTTCTTATTGACTAGCCATGAATTTGAAGCTGGTGCCCTGGAGGTGAAGAGCACATTTGCTTAGTATAAATTTCTTGAATGCAACTGGTAAACCAGCATATGTCATAACAATAGGACGCTCAGTTCTGGATCTGAGCATAAGAATTTATTATAAATTTGAGAAAGTGCTTGCATTCACATAGCCTGCCACACAACAGACCAAACTGGAGTATCTTCATGAATGAGCACTTCCCACGGGCTTATCGTCCTCAGCCCATTGTCTTCAGAACCGAACATGGGATGGGTAACCTGTTGTTGAAATAAAACCTTTGGAGAGCCAGTAACAGAGAAGAGAATTTCATAGTGTTAGTGCATCAATTCAGCCAGCCTGGCTGCCATCCTTTTATCCTGACACCTGTGTCTAGTAACCCATAAACAAATGAAAGGACCAAGGTACAAGAGTATCTCAATAATCTACGCACTATCAATCATTCAATACTTGAAAGTACTTGCAAAATAATTTCTTTTTCAGTTTTCTTTGTTAGATATTTATTGAAGTCTCCCTCTATGTTTTTTAATTTTTTTTCAACTTTACTTTCTGCTGCTTCTAAAGGTATTCATGCAAGTGAAAGACTGAATATCCAGGCCAGGCCAAAGCATCCTTGGGTTTGGCAAAAGGCAGCTTTTGCTAATCTGCCATTTGCCTTTCATGCACAAAAGCACAGTTAGAGGTATGCTCATTTGTACACTTGTTACATTTCAGAAAAGAACAACTTTTTTTTTTATTCTTTGCAAGTCTGTTGGAACTTTTTAAAAAGTGGTTTAAAAGACCAGCTTACTCTCTCTTTCCTTCTGCTTTGTTTGTATATAAACCAATATCAATCTTTCCATTTGTGGCAGAAAAATATTGGAGATTTCTGATGCATCAGGGTTTCATCTCTGTCAGCAATACTCCGATGGTAGCCTTTTCAGCTTCACTTCAGTTGAGGTTAACCCATCCTTCAAATTAAATACTCTGAGCCTAATTTGGCTCTACGAGGAATTCAGAATGATTCACTTGACACCATCATCTTCTTTCTACCCTCAAACTAGAAATTAAAACCTGAAAGAAAATGAAGTCTTAATAATATTCCTCACTGTCATCTATCCTGAGTGAATCCCTTTCTTCCTAAAGTTCTGGATGATGGGTATTTGCAGCTCTATCAGAAAGGTAGTGATTCTGAGCTTTTTTGGAACAAGGGAGTGGTTCTGGTTCAGAGCCCTACCTAACATGTCAGCATCACAAAGGGATGTTCTTGAAGCAGGCTGAGCCCTCGGTCAGCATTGCTGCCGTGGGCTGTCTCCTGTGACATGGCTGCAAAAGTGAAGCTATCAATGCCTCCAGGCAGAGAAAGGCCAGATTCCGCCCCCCACCCGCTTTTAAATGCTGACCGAAGAAGTCTCGGTTCACTTCTCAATTAATTCAAAGCTTAATTATTTGATGTTGTAAAGTGGCAAACACTGTTACTTTTCTCCTTCTTTTCATCCGTCTCTCTTTTCAGATAGAAACTGCTGGAGAAGCAAAGACTATGCCTTGCCATACAGAGGTCCTGTGCATGACATTGTAGGGCCCTGAGCTTGGTGAACAGTGTCTAACTGGAAAAAAAAACCCAGTAAAACGGTTTTTCAAATGGGCAGCCTTGGTTTATGTCAATGAGATGATTCAAGTTAGAGAGTGCTGCTCTCAGTAGGATGTGGTTGACAGAGCAGGCACTAAGTGAGCAATTAATAAAGCAGAAGTTGGGTATGTATCGCTAGTTTTCCCCACAGTTCCACATCTGGGATATCACACATCTCATTCCCTGGGTGATTACATGAAATAAACCTGTGAACTAGGAGAGTTTAGACCTAAGGGCCATCCTTAGGCTTATAACATTGCGTGAAGCAAGTGCACTGCAAAAAAATGTACATAGAAGCAAAAAAAGGGATATATATGTGATCTTATTTGCAATGGAATAGTAACAGGGAACATCAAGGTGAGTTTGGGATGTAGCGAGACCTCAGCTCAAGTTTTTTGCAGCTTGCCACATAACCTTACCATTACCTTAACACATTTAATTATTAATACCTCCATGGTGATGAATCAAAAGGGCTGCATTTGACTGGCACAGGATGGTAAGTGCTTTGAAAGTCATTATCCTAAACACAAAAAGATTTTGAATAATCCTTCAAAATGTCAAGGCACACATCACATCAGCAATTGTTAAATATTTCTTCTGAGGAAGAAGTTAATTTAAAGCACTTTTGATGTTTAATGCCACTCACGACAGCATCTGAAAATTAACCCTCTGCTATTCCCTCCCCCAGATCTTAGCAGCCTCAGTATAATGTTCTAGGGTGGTAGGACATTTTCAATGCATCTTATTAAAAAGAAATCAAGGGCAGCTTTAGGAAGCTTGAAGGATGAAAAGCTCCACCAAACTTCTAAATCGATCCACGGGAAGCAAGGAACTGGGGATATTTTCTTGTCAAATCTATCTATAAAATAGGCCCATTAAAATTCTCCTTTTACTGCAGAAGATTGTCCGTCCTTCTGAGTGAATTTCACTGAGGAAATATGAAGGGGGCAGAATGATGCCCCCTTCCTGTGGGAGCGATAAAGCTGTGTTTGGCAATTTTTGTAACAATTCACCCCCTTGCTAGATGAGTGGGAATGGGGAGAATGTGTGGTGAGAGTCTAATAAACGTGTAGACATATGTATGTGTTGTTAAAAGAAGCAAGCGCTTGAATTTTTATGATAATCAGCAACATGGCTGGGAAGTTGTGAGTTGACCATGAGACCAAAAAAATTTTTTAAAATACCCTGTAAAGCTATGTGTTACAAAATTTCCTTCTTTCCTTCAACATGCTGGCTGTTACTCATTCCTCATTAAAATGGATGGAAGTTTTGCAGTCTTGGGAATGAGATTAGTCCTCAGGATGAGATGCAAGGGGGTACGTGTCTGGGCACTGTTGAAGGTTTGCCTTAACTAGGGAAATCATCACTTTTGTAAACCTGGTGTCAAATGTTGAATCAGAAAATGTGAATCTCTGGGATTTCCAGGGATATAAAAGTAATCATTAGCATGAGTACTTCTTGTCCATTGTTTTATACATCCATTCTTTTAAAATACCTTCTTATTTTTTCTTCTGGTTGTCTAATTTCTTCACACCAAGCCTTACCAAGCCTCAAAATGTTTAAAAACACTGTCAACAGCAGAATTTCAATATTGTCATGGTGCCTGAAAGTTCTCCTCACCCTAACGTAAACATATCCTCTAAGGAGGTAATAAGCCTCAGATATCTATTACAATGGGTCATGGTTTTGGGTTATTCTTTGGGAGATACTGTAAATAACAGCAAAATAGCAAACAAACAAGCAAAACTTTGTAATTGTATGGCTACAGATGTACAAGAGAAGAAAAGAAAAAATATAGGCAGGAAAATGTTCTCCAGTTTCAAGAAAATGTTCTGTCCCTAAATTTTGAGACCAAGCCACTTGCTAAAGCCAGACATAATAAAGCGTGAAGTTCCAGAAACATGGTGAGATTCACCGTGACCCAAATGACAGAACAATATTCAGAAATCTTAAACCCTTTTGCATGAGTAAAATCTGACTGGAAGTCTTTGCTTCCTAGTGAAATTGTTAGTTCATCCTCAGTCTGGTTGAGTTCACAGACTGGCCAGAAGCTATTGACTGGAGCAAATCATCTCTGATAGCCACCGAAAGGCATCCTGTAGGCATGCAGAAGCAGTGTTAGACTTTTCATTTATAAGAAATAGAAGTGCTTGACAGGGGTCTGTACATTGGAGGAGAATGTGTTGAAGAAACCTGGTGAGATTACTGAAGATCTGTAATGATCATCTCCTGTTCCTCCTACAGCAGTGTGAAACCTGTGTTCTTTATATATTTAGCAATCAATATCAGCCTCTGTCTTTAAAGTTTCTGAGCAATTTGGTAACTGAGAGAAACCAGCCACAGGTCGCAAAAGTGGCCAGATCGCAGGTAGCTCCTCTTGTTAACAGCCCTGAACTCCCTTTATGAAGTGAGTCAGGACGTGCAAAATAAATCTGGATCTGCTTGCTGCTGTTCTCTGTTCTCAGAGTATCAAAATTAATGAGCTGAGTGTAAGACTTTCACACTATCTATCCCAGTCAGGCTGCAGGACCTGCAATGGCTGTATTTTCAGGACGACACCAATATGCCTCTCTCACCCTGGGACATGAGGTGCCAGTTGTGGCTGCTCTGTGGGCTAGCAGCAGCCCAAGTAAGGGAGGGACACCGTCACGGTGTGGGAGAAAGGGAAAGGACCCAAAGTCAATGTAGGGACAGCCTGTAACATGATGCAGCGTGCTGATCTCGCACGTTAGGATCTCAGGGTCTAAAGGGCTGTGAAAGACCCTTGGAGCAGACCCGCAGTTGTGGACCTTCAAGACTGTCCTGTCATAAGCATAGGTAGAATATATCTCTGGGTCTTCAGACTGGGTTTTCTATACATAAAAGATGAGCAGTATTTTTCCTCTCCCAATGACTCTCAGTTTAGATGAAGGAAACACTGAATGCAGACAGAGTAGAAGTAAGCTCTCCAAAAGAGAGAACAGTGTGCACCTTCAGTGATAAACTGTACTAAATTCTGCCTCACAAAATGAAGTATGTTGGGTGTAGAAGCTAGGAAATGCAGAGAAAAAGACAAAACTGACTGTTATATCATTACCAGAATAAACATTTTCAGCCATTAGTAGGCCTTCACCTCACCTGACAGGACACAAGAAGGGAAGAATATCTCAAGCTAGGAAAGTATTTCATTAAAAAGTCTTCTAGGTTTTTATAAAAATGTTGATGTAAAATAGATATAAAATGTTAAAATTTGCAGTGCAAAACAACAAAGATTTGTATCTGTGGGAGTTCCACCAGTGTCCTCACTATTAATTTATTTAGCTTTTAAGTTCTTTTCAGAGACATAAAAATATTCCTTACGCATGTTTAGAAGCCTGCAATGACCATTTAATTGACTTACTCAGGTCACAGAAGGACTAAACAACTAAATTTAAAAAAAAAAAAAAATCTGAGGGATCGTAATTCTAGGCCTGATATTCCTAAATTCATCATGCTATAATATTGGAGAGTAAATAACCTGACACTCTACAGAAAACAAAAGAGTGAAACAACATTTAAATGTTATGAATTTTGGAGAGCTCTTTGGAATGGCAAAGCATTCAGTCGTTACAGATGCAGTTTAGTGAGACACTTTATAATCAACAAAGGAAAAAGAGCATTAAAAAAACCCTGCACTGATGATATTGAATAGTGAAATCCTGCTCAGTTAGGGAAAATAGAAAAGCCTCAACTAAAAATTCTTAAACACAAATGAAATGTTTTCCAATTAAACTGCCAGTGATAAATCTAAACCATACAGAAGAATATACTGAATGTAGTTTTCAAATTCTGCAGACTACAGCTCAGTTTTTCCCTTCCTAGCCACTGCAAACTGAACAAGGTGCTCAGACGATTGAGTAAAAGAGTTTAAGAAACCTGATCCAGGTGTAAATGTGTGGCTAAAATGTTTCCCAGTAGATTCCTTTGTACTATTTATTAATTTTATTTAGTTATGATGAAAGACTCTAGAGAAATCTTCTAATGTTAGTTGTATGGTGCATGCAACAGTAATATTAAATAGCTGTGTAACATATTTCGTGATAGTGTGCGCTCCTTCTGCTTAGGGAAAACATAAACCCGTGATAGGCAGTTAGTTTAGTATCAGTTCATCTTTGGCCTTTCTGACAAGGATAACACTGAGTGCCAGGGATTATGGACATAGGGAATTTAATTTGGTTATTCTGAGTGAAGCTATCAGTATATTTCATAGATTTGTCCATTTAAAGGTCGGAAGAGGTCAATACAGCTATGTAAATGAAAGCTGTATATGACACAAGCCACAGATCTCAACATTTCTTTTCTCTCTTACCTTCAATGACTGCATAGCCTGTTCGTGAAGTCACCAAGGAGTCAAACTAGAAGACAGCACTATCTAACTGGGCCGTATTTGACTCACCACAATACCTGTTAGGTAAGTATATCCGCAGCAGTCGAAAAGAAACACTGCTCCCAGCAAAGCAGAACTGGTTTGCCGTGATCTGGTTGTCCCTCGCATCCGGGCATCCCATGCAACTACTTCAGCATCGGTGCAGGCACACCGGTGCAAAGCAGGGGAATGTGAGAGAAGTGTGTGTGTGGTGCGGTGCTGCTTCGCCAAGACAATTCTCATCTCACCTGTCATTCACAAGGAGGCTGTAATGCCCGTGGAAATGCATTGTAGACGTTGCTGCCTTTTATTCTGGAACCGTTTAGTGCATTTACATTTTTTGTGAAACTCAATCAACTTTCCAGCTTCTCTTTTTGAACCTTTTCTTTTTCTCATTAGTCTGTTAATAATTGTTGCTTTCCTGGCGTTCTTGTTCTGTTGGGTTATTATGCATTCCTCAGCATTGTGAAAAATGAAAAATGGAAAAAAATCACATGCTTTTCAGCTGACTTAACACTGCGTAAAATGCTGAAATTATTAATTGAACATCTTGATTATAAATTAGGTGGAAATAATGTGGAAGAAGCCGCCCCTAGTCATATAGGTTTATTATTAGGGCTTTGCACTGAATAATTTGAATTCCATTCCAGCAGTGGTAAATATAGTTATTATGGAAGAATGTGAGCTCATGGATTTTGGCTGAATGTCAGCTGAATCAAGCAGGATATTTCATCCACAATTTAAAATTGCATGTCCTAAAACAATGTCTGTGTTATCTCCTGCTTCCACCCTTGCAAGAATAACGTGGTTATGATCTTACATAAGATAAGGAAATTATTTCAGCCACTACAGAATAACTAATTGCCAATAATGCTGTTGTCAGCTGTCCCTGTGTGCAGCAGCACCCTATTGTGCCAAGCACAGTAGACTCACAACACAAAGTTTGCAGTGCATTTGTATGATGACTAGAGAATTGCAAGCTGCTATGGGAGATTTCATCATTAATGCTGGTGATGTTAGATGACCTTATATAGTTTGTTTGGATGCCAAACTCATTAAGTGGAAAGATATTATCCAGACTTCATGGGTGCTCCCCTAGTGTATTTAGCAGGGCCAAGGTTTTATGATAAGAGTCACTCAGTCGGATACCACACAGTTTAATGCTACCTCATAAGTCATAATTTCTCATCCTCCTGGTTTACCTCAGTGTTACAGATTGTACATGTCTTGGACCATTATTTGTGCTTTAGTATATACAACACTGACCTTGGTAGAGTCCCAGGCTGGCTGAGCCATTTAGGCACTACCATAATAAATACATTAAACAACAGCTACAATTGTTGTCGTCTGTCCAGATAGGCTTGGAGCTCAAGATCTGCTGTTTGACAAATGTGCCGCCTCACCACTGCCACAGCATTGCAAGGGAACCTTATTCATCTTAACAAATATTGCAAAAGCAAAGGCAGATCTGATTTGAGGGAACTGAAAGGTCCATCTATGTTTGTTTGGGGGCTCTAGAGGGTTAGGGGAAAGGTTTGACTGAGAGTTTAAGAGCTTAGTTCTGTCCTGGATTGAAGTAAGCTCTTAAATCTGAACAGCTTTTTCTTGAGGCTGGAGAAATCTGATGAGACCTTCATGATTTCAGATTTCAGCATACACTATTTCTCACTATTTTCTTTCTCTCTTTTTAACTCTAAGCTGTTTCTCCTCCTTGGATAAGAAAAAGACCCAGTGGCTGGTAGCAATCCTGGCCTCTAGCCTGTTGACCTGTTTTAATTTCCTGGCTGTTCTGGTTCATCTGAGCTTTCCAGACTCAGTCCTGTAAGTTGCTTGCTGGGAGTAAGTCACTAGGAGATAAGGGCTTCTTACATGGTAAGGGATACCCTGTACCTCTCAGGATTACTCCTTGTATCCTAGACTCCCCTTCTGGACACAGTGAGATGTAGGAAGCCTGAGGAAAGTAAAGTTATACCATATTCTTCTGTGCAGAAATAGCATATGGGAAAATAGCCAAGAACATGTACACGTAAAAGCAAACAATTTCTACAGTTCCCACTCCTTCAAGCCCTTCTCCATATCTGTATGAAGCAAGTAATAGCACTGCTGCCTAGGGTTCTTCACCTAGGTAAGGGAATAAGGGAATACTACTCTAAGTTGCCTAAAAAAAATCCACAAAAAATCCCAAGCAAAAGATATAGCTGCACAGAGATCCTTCCTCAGTTCCCATGTGAAATAGTTTAGACAGCTGTGGAAACAAGTGTAGAGGATACAAAGTTTGATCAAGAACCCTGAGTTTGATGAGCAACCTGACAAGTCAGAAAACCTTAACAGTTTTCCACAATAATTCCTGTATAATACTCTGAAATAAAACTTTTACCATATAACATGCAATGCATTCTGCTGACACAAAAAGGACCAGAAGAATGTCCGTGCAGATCGCTTATGGAAATCTCACTCACATTGTCTAAGTGGGGATGTCTGGAGCTGTACATTTAAGTGATGCTGTTAGGGAGGAGAGGCTCTTGTGCCCCACCATGTCAATCAGATGCTTAGAAAATCAGCTGCTGGCTATGGGCGATTACTGGACAAACCATGAAGAACACCAGATTACTTTGTTCTGAGGCACTGTTCTGCGAACTTTAGGTGGAATTAGAAAATAAATTCACTTGACAGACAAGGGCGGCTTGCCTTGCTACTGCTTTACATCACGGGTGGTCAACCTAATGCTATCAATTTACATGTGGCTTGAAACCTGTTCAAGTGCGGCTCATGTTCTTGGGCTACAACATCGGACATTAGAGGTGGCTGTGGGGTTCAGCTGTGCACCCTGAAGTTCTGGTTTTCAAGCAAGACGTGCAAGGAGGTCTGCTGAAGCCAGAAACAGCAGCAGACCAACCTCATCCTCTCTGGAAATGTGTGACCGAAGGCAAGCTGTTGTCCTCACTATCTACGTTCTTGGAGCTTCTCACCTTAGCTATCATAGGCATGTTATATCTGTTCTGATGGTATAGACATTTAACATCCACTTCATGGTTTGGCTACGTTGTCCCAAAATATTCTCCACAGTTAAATATATTAGTTTTCTCCTATTGATCAAACTTTCCTCTGGACTTACAAGCTTCTCAAGTGCTTGGTTTATGGCTACTTCTTCTGTTCTCAGTGTTAGATCAATTGACAGACTTGGAGTAGGAAAGAATTCTGATAAATTAGAAGTGCCTATTCAGTTATTTTTGTTGTGTTTGATGTGTTTTACTAGTTAGTGTGAGGAACTGTCAATTTTTAGGGAACAAATGGCGAGAGTAAGCTTGTAGATAAAGACACGTCTTGGAAACCCTCAAAATGGATGCAACTGGAAAATTAGAAATACTTCAAGTATTCATTAAGAAATAGGAACTTTTAGCGCGGAGTTGCCTGGAGTGATTTGGCATGGTTGTCTGATCCTTCCCTTGGGAGGCAGTCCTGAAGGGCACA
>NW_009220415.1:6332-6972 GCF_000690835.1 Fulmarus glacialis | reverse complement strand
GCCGCCTTCCTCCTCCTCCCCCTCCTCCCGCGGGGCACCAGGGACCCTCGGCCAGGGCGAGCTGGGGAAGGACACGCTGCGGGCTGTAAGCTACGGGAAGCTGCTGCAGGGCGCAGTGACGTCCCCGACGCCCCGGGGCGAGCGGGGTTCCTAGACACCATAGTGGGGGTGCAGGTTGTCAATCACAGACTTCACGAAGTCAGAAGTGGTGGAGTAACCGCCCAAGTCCCGTGTCCGAACCTAAAAATCCAACACAGGGAAGGGGAGAAACAGGGGAGAGACGTGATCGTGAACCGAGTGAAATGACTGCGAGAAGGGAGAGGAGAGCAGCTTCCCTCTACGCACCCTGCCAGAGACCCCGGCGGGGCGGCACGTGAGAAGGAGGCCGTCTGACGTCCCCCAGCCCTGCCCCAGCCAGCGAGCACCGCTACGGGCAGCAGGAGCAACCCCCGCGACAGGCGCAGAGGGGCTGACTGCGGCCGACTACAGCCACAGCTGCACGCACACAGGTTTCTGAGCTGGAAACGGGTGAGGAGGTCCGAAACTCGCACTTGTCCGTCAGGGAGAACGCAGAGCAGCTCGCTACCACGAACACTCACACAGCTACAGACACACGGCAAGGCCGGCTGCCCAACACTCA
>NW_009220415.1:5604-6230 GCF_000690835.1 Fulmarus glacialis | reverse complement strand
CCGCATCCGCGATCAAATTGGAGTGAAATTCCAAGCTGGTGAGAGGAAAGGAGCCGCGGGTCAGTCCCTCGTCAGCCCCCGCTGCCCACACGCCCCGGCAGGGCCGAGGCAGCGCTGCCCACCCCACCGCACCCCCACGTGAGAGGCACCTACTTGAGATGCCGCAGCATGTTGGCGGCCGAGAGCAGCATGGCAGTGGGATTGGCGATGTTCCTCCCCACAGCCTGGGCAAAGGGATGGCGGGCGCCCTGCGGGACAAGAAGCCACGGTGACAGACCGTCTTCCACACCCCTGTCCCCAGCAGCCCCCCGGATAACCCAGGGTGCTGGTACGGCACAGCATCCTCCGGGGAGCGGAGACTCCTCACCATCTCGAACACGGCGTACTCGGCGCTGTAGCTCTCCCCTGGAACCACGCCGGCACCGCCCACCAAGCCGGCTGCCAGGTTATCGATGATGTTGCCGTAGAGGTTCGGCATGACCAGGACGTCGAACTGGTAGGGGTTCTGCACCAGCTGCACGGAGGGAACAGGAGGACGTGAGGCCCTGCACACCCAACACAGGCTGCAGGCAGCTCGACAGCCCTCGGGACAGGGCAGGGGACACGAATCCGGTGGAGCAGCAGAA
>NW_009220415.1:306-5303 GCF_000690835.1 Fulmarus glacialis | reverse complement strand
GGTTAACGGTTGGACTCAATGATCTTAAAGGTCTTTCCTAAATAATTCTGTGATTCTATGATTCTAAATGCCCCTGCCACCTTCAATCCCTGTGGCTCCTGCCCTCACCTGCAGCAGAGCAGGGAGAAGGCTCCCGTCTTGTGCAAGCAACAAACCTCAGGCCAGGGCGGCCACCTGGACCCACCAAGCTGTCAGCCGCAGCAGCTTTTCAGGTGTCAGATCTTTACAGCTTGGCGCAGCAGGCCCAGCAGCAGCAGGCGGTGCAGAGTGGCTCTGGGGCAGGGAAAACGGGATCCTCACCTGCATGCAGCAGTTGTCAATGATCATGGTGTCAAATTTGATCTTGGGGTACAGTTCTGCCACTTCTTCACAGCACTGCAGGAAGAGCCCATCGCCTAATTTCCTGCGAGACAAGAAACAATTCAAAGGGTTTGCAGGACAGCAGTGAAATCATTACAGGTAATCCAATAGCGACTGGCATCCCACCGCAGCAGGGCAGGGGAAGGCAGGCAACCCTAGAGCACCCCACCTCCCTGCACAGCCGCAGCCACAGGTGGTGAAATCGGGGCCCAGGGGGAGCAACGAGGGATCAGCTTCCAATGCCAGAGCTTTTCCCCTTCTCAGCTGACAGCCTCCAGGCTGCCGCTGTCAGGCCTCATGCTGGAGACGGGACCATACAGAGAGGAAAAAACACTATTCCCAGGGAAAGCCCAGCCTGCCTGGGACCAGACTGGCGTTGCTCTGATCGGGATCAAAAGCTGAGAGCAACAAGGTCCGAGACGTGACCGCGGTCGCGTATCTGACCATCAGGCAGTGCTCCAAACCTGCTCCTGTGGCACTCACATAATGTTGGCTTTGTGCACAGCCGTGACCTTAGAGCGCCCTTTTTTGGTGGCGTAGTCGAAGGCGAACTTAGCAATACGCTGCGACTTGGCCCGGGTGATGATCTTCAGGCACTCGATGACTCCCTTTGCGCTCTGGACAGGAAAGGGAGCGTGAGCAGACGGCGCACGCGCCGTGCAGCCCAGCACCCTGCCTCGCCTGCCCCCACCACGCCAACAGTCCCAGCACTTTGAGACAGAGATGAGGTGGTTTCCCTGACGCTGGATCACCCCCCATCAAGAGGTTCCTTAATACCCACATCCCTTTTCTTCTGCCATTATCCCTCCTGCAGCCCATCGCTGTTCTTGCTGGGTCTGCGTGTATTCACATCTCTAAATACTCTCCTAACTCCATCACTGTCGCTCAGAGCGCCAGCGCGGGGGAGGGAGGCTCCCGTACCTCATGTTCCAGAGAGCTGTATTCCCCTTCCGTCTGCTCACGAATGATCACGAGGTCCAAGTTGTTGTGGCGTGTTTTATAGCCTGGTAAGCTCTTCACATGGACAACATTTGCAAACAAGTCTAATTTGCGCCTGCGAGAGAAGCAGCAGCAGAGTCAGCATTCCATCATAAGCTATTTCTGGGGCAGCGACTGTTCCCTACAAGTATTGGGGTAACAGCTGGCAATGGCGCAAACAGCTCCCCACCTCTTAAGATGTCTTCCCATTGCCTTCCCTACCTGTCTGTCTCTCTATCCATCTACCTTTCCCCTCACAGATCACAGCCACACCTCGTCACAGCACGGCTTTGAGGACCCCCTCTCAAAGCACCACTGTCCGTTTTCCAGCCACCCACCCCCTCCTCCCCAGGGCCCCCAAGGAAGCAGGCAGCAGGATCACACTCAACAGAGGTAAGATGTCTTCCCATTGCCTTCCCTACCTGTCTGTCTCTCTATCCATCTACCTTTCCCCTCACAGATCACAGCCACACCTCGTCACAGCACGGCTTTGAGGACCCCCTCTCAAAGCACCACTGTCCGTTTTCCAGCCACCCACCCCCTCCTCCCCAGGGCCCCCAAGGAAGCAGGCAGCAGGATCACACTCAACAGAGGCTCCTGGCCACAGGCAGCTCCCTCAGGATCTTTTGCTTCCCGATAACTTACTAATTTCCCATCTGCCCTGGACTCGCTTCCTTCAGCCCCCAGTTCAGTGGCAGAACACCACGACCAAGCGCAAGGCGGTTTTCCCAAGGACTGACGTGTCGGTGCGCAGCCCGGGCAGCCGAGCGGGGGACCGGGCTCACCTGAGCCTCATGTCGTAAGAAGCCAGCTCTCCCTTGTACTCCATGGGGGTGTGGATCTTGCCTGCAGGACAACATTGAGCAGGAGTAAGAACACAGAGCACGGAGCAGCGCTGACAGCCGCCAAGGACATCGCCTGAACCCGGGCGACAGGGCAGCCCGGGTCGGGGCAGGGGGTGCCTCGAGATCCTCAGCCAAGCGCGGAGGCTGATCTCTCGCTACACGGGACCCTGACGAAGCCCTTCACTTCTCTGGGCCATACTAGGAGATCTCGTTTCAAAAGCAGAAGCCGGATACAAGCTCCCCTTTGGTAAGTTCAGCAAGTACTTCAGTAATTTGCTGCTTAGCATAAAGACAGCATGCTTCCTTCTCCAGGCCCTAACCACAGAAATTCCTGCCCTCTGAAAGCACCTAATGGCGTCTGAGATACGGCAACACTTCCTGCAGGCAGAGCAGAGAGCCCCTCCTTGCCGGACAGACAGCTAGCGCCAGGCCTTACCTATAAGGGCCACTTTACTTTCCTTCATAGAGTCAACCACTTCATCCAGTTTTTCTTCCGACGCCATGTTCTGCACCTCACTCAGGTGATGCTCATCGAAGACCACAGGCACGCTGGCAGCCTGCACGAGAGAGCAGAGGAAGAGCCGCCGCCCCGTCGGATCAGAGACTCGGCTACACGTTGCAGAGGGCGCTGACGGGGAGCTCGGGGAGCTGGGACGTGACACCTTAAACCAGCCAGACTGCCTGCTCAGTGAGAAGAGGGAACCCGGACCTCTGGGTCACTTCAGTTCCAACACAAAAACGATGTTTTCTGTCACCTTTAACTCCAGGACTCCCCTTCCTACTGTAATTATAGTTTCAGCTGCATAACCGGCATCATGGCAGACACCCCCATGTTTGCTGCCTTTGATGTGACAGAACTTGTGTGTTAGAAGACAGAACTATTAACTATGGCCTTCCTCCTCGAGTTCTGACATTGCTGCCTGAGAGCAGGGCTCATCACAGATGAGGAAGGAGGACAGAAGGACACGAAGGGTTCTGGACAGCTGGACAGTAACAGCCCTGCGGCCACGCTCCCGACAGGAGCAGAGAGGATGGCCTGTGCCCTCCCCGTCACCAACCCGGACAGCATCAGCGCTTGCTGCTGCCTCAGCAGAGGGAGCAGGACCGAGCGGGTGATGGTCCCAGACTCCGCTGGCTCCAGGACACAGTCCCAGGCTGGGAATATTTTCACGCTGACGAATGAGACAGTTTGCAAGACTGCTGCTCACAATGAACCTATTTATGGGAAGGGTGAGAGCCCAGGGTTTTCACAACCGGCTCTCTTCCGCACCAGAGGAGAAAAACAGGTCGGTCCTGGAGGGTCTCTGGATCAGCAGCATCTTTAACCAACTCTGCAGCTCCTCCCTTCCCCGCCCACCCCGTCCCTGCGAGGGGCAGGAGCCGTTACCTTGAACACCTCCTTGACGGCGTGCATGAGCTCCGGGCCCACCCCGTCTCCGGGCAGCATGGTGACCTGGAACGTGCTCTCAGACTTCGCATTTTCTGACTGCACAGAAAGCGAAGCAGAGTCAGACCTTCTGCTGCACCCCAGAGCCTAATCCAAACAGGACCCCCAACCTGCACGCAGCGAGCTACAGGAAGGTTACTTGCAATGTGAACAGCCGCACCCATAGCATAGTTTTTAGTAATGGAAATTTACTGCGGTACTACCAGCGAGCTTTAACTTAAAGAGCTCCTGCTCCTGTGTTGTTATGAACACACGGCGCAGCACAGACAGCCGATATCCTGTGATCCACGGGCAACCAAAGACCCTTTCCTCAAGCAGCAGTTCCAGGTACGATCTCTCCCTCTGTACAGCAGAAATCCTTACTGGGAGCTAAGAGCACAATCTCATGTTGTTAAATTTTCCCTCGTTTCTACTTCACGTCCTCAGAACCTCCTAAGCCTTCCTCTGCAACAGCCTCCTCTTCCTGTTGCATTCACATTGTCTCGCGGCTTTTTGTGGAACATGCTTTTTTTTGGTCCTGAAGACAAAATCAGTCTCAAAGATAATTCTTGAGACGATCCACAGGCGATCCACCTCCAAATCAATGCTGCCGGCTCCCCCCCGTAGCTGCCTCCTGTTTTCACACAGTCCTTTTACTAATCCTCATCTCCTTTAGCAAGTAATTCCCTGTACAGAGCTGACCTCCAGGCACGAGATTTCACAGAACCAGCCTCAGGGACCAGAAGTCACAGTCAGAGACAAGAACTGCACCCAACAATGTAATCGGACAACAAAAGGAGTAAACAAGCAGCAACGCTGTATGACGTGGGAAATGCACGTGTGTCAGTGACATGAAGCGTAGGCAAACGGTGATCACGGAAAGGCAAAATGAAAGAGCAAGTGGGAAAAGAAAGACAAGATAGTCTTTGCTTTTGATTTTTAGTATCTCGGAACCAAGTCCCAGGGCAGAAAGCCTCGCCTACCTAAATTTCAAGCAGCAACAAAGCATCTGCAGAGGGAACCACGGCACGGGCCCCAGCTCAGGTCTTAAATAATAACATAAGACACCTTCGCTTATAAATGGGAACACACTATCCTGCTGGTCTGAATGCGACAAACACGATGTTAATTTGCTACCTGGCACTTGGGTTGTTTCTTTCACCCTTAGTTCCATGGAAAACAACTCATCACTCCATCACAAGTCTTTATTTCCTGACCACAGAGTCTGAATAACGCTTGTATGTGCTAAGCTACTGCTCACTCTCACCTTATTCGATCTCTATTTCCTCTGTTATTTTACGTTAACTACTACACATAGCTACAGTAAATTTAGGATTAAATAGCAAGGACTGGACCAAAAGGATTTTTCCCACTGCAATCAACACTGC
>NW_009220415.1:0-256 GCF_000690835.1 Fulmarus glacialis | reverse complement strand
CCCCTGCCAGCAGCCCTCTGCGCTCGGGCGAGGCTGAGCCGGGAGCCAGAGGGCCGGAGAGGAACCTCTGAGGAAGGAGGGTGTGAGGCTGGAGAACACACTGCTCTGAGAGCGAGCAAACCTCCGTCCACCAAGCGGAGCCTGCCCGACAGCGTTTCCACCGCCCAGGGACCGCTGCTGCCCGCCCCTCACTCTCCCCCGTTCCCCTCCTCCCCACGGCAGCTCCGCGCCCTGCAGCGAGTGCCGGGGACCGACC
>NW_009220414.1:0-10096 GCF_000690835.1 Fulmarus glacialis | reverse complement strand
TCGCCCCCGGGCCGTGCGGGGGAGCGCGGCCGAAGGGCGGCTGGGAGGACGAGCGAAGCGGAGGCTGTCCGGAGGAGGCACCAGCGCCTTCTCGCGTGGCACAAGGCGGCGAAACCCCACGGGTGATGGACGCCGCGTGGGAGCAGGCGTTGCTTCACCTGCACTGCCGTGGGTAGCGGTGTTTACCCCTAAAAACAGGGAGAGGAACGCGTGCACACAAACCCAGGCTGTGTTCACAAGGAACATTCTCAACTGACACGAAATCATGTAATCTGGTGGTTCTGATGGAGATCTGTTGACTTACACCGGCTGAGTTACTCAAAGTAGCTGTGTCCAAACGACTGCTGCTCAATTGTTTTGTGCAGATATAGAGAGACGCAATTTTCTTGTTACTTCACTCTTGCATGAGATCATCAGTACAGCACCATGTGTTCATTAATTTTATGTGGGGTAGATACATATGCACACATATATGTGCACCCCTCCTATGTCTGTATACAGGAGAATAAAACTGGCAATTTATCTGTTGTGAAAACTGCAACTTTCTTGATTTGTCTGCCAGTACAGATCTCAACAGCAACAATACTCATATTAGGATTTTTTTGCAATTAATCATGGGAGGGCTGACCACGCGCTTGCAGCATTTTCTCTGGGTGTTGGTTCTCCCACAATAAGCGAGGCGCATGCCAAAGCAAACTCTGCTCATCTCCTCAGTTGGGCTTTTTTCCCTGCCTTCTTGCATCGCTCCAGAAGGAGACAGGCCTGGCTGCTTGGGGGAGAATATCAGCCTTCCAATCCGGCTGCTTCATGCCCCAGAGGTTTCCTTTCCTCATGTTCCTTATGCCAACATTTGCAAAACTTGAATGGGCTAACACATGCTACTAGCTACGATGGCAACAATGCTTACGCAAGAGTATAATGGAGGCAATCTGGAAGTGTATTCGTGCCAAAAATAATGCTCTTTCCGGGTTTGCCTGTGATACAGCAGGGGAATTTGGTAGCAGCGTTAACCTCGCCTAGGGAAGATTGCCATCCCTTCTGCTCTTGTTATTTTCAGTAAGATGTCATTGTCGCTGCAACTGGGCAGAGGTCTTTAATGCTTTAAAATTAAAGGTTCAGTGTTAGACTCCTAAAGATGGAGAACCCTAAATGGAAGAAGTAATTACTCCAGGGAGTAAAGGGAGAGTCTGCCTCCATCCATAATGATCAAACACATGACACCCAGCTGCCACATCTTCTAACATTTAGTGTGGGGACCCGGAGTCAAAGCACTGGCAACACCCAGGACAAGACCACCACCTTCCTGGACTCTGCTGTGTCCACAGGCTCCTGCCAGGAGCTGGCATGGGCTGCTTTTAAGGGATATGCCCCTGCAGCACCCGTCAGGCCACAAAAACACACCTCCTGGGCAGAGGCTGCACAGGGCGTACAATTTAAACCAGTGCTCTGTTTGCCTCGGAGGTGGGGCTGCTGAGCTCTCTTTTCAAGATCGAATAGCTACATTTTCGCAGATTATGTCAATAAGGAATTCCTGAAGAGGAGAACTGCCTTCTAAACAAACACTCCTCGTCCCTGGGGGCCTTAACACCAGGCACATCATGTGCACTTAGGCAACAAAAGGGGCTTGCTCTTCACTGCCAGTCTTCAATCTTGTTGTTCGCCTCCTTTCTGCAGCAGAGGAGCTGACTCTGCTAGCTGTAACTTCTATGTAACTGCTGAATTGCACGTGAACTTGCTTTTTGCAGTTGACTTTGCAGAGCACTTGGAAGCAGTCCGCAAGCCACAGTTTGAAAGCCATTACCTGTTTTACTTATATGGCTTCTTCATTCTCATTTCTGATCCCTCCTTCCTTTCTCTCAACTACTTCGCATTTTTTCTTTGCTTTTCTCTTTTTCTCTCATTCTCTTTTGTAGCAGCAGGACAAAGTAGTCTTAAAACCTGCCCTCCTACCACCTTCTCCCCCCCACCTCTTTCTACTCCTTCTTCACTTCTTCATTGTTAGGAGCAGCCCCAGGTCAATGCTGTGTCTGCACTCGTTAATTAAGAAGAGGGTTTGAAAATGCTTCTCAAACTTCTGACGTGGTTGCTTGGCTATTGTGCCCTATTATCATCACAGCGTTGTACAGAGGGCTGTAATTGCATCAGAGGTTTCTGGTTTGTGTCATATGGACAGCCGAAAAGCTCAGCTAGCCTAGTAATGTCACCAGCACTTCAGCACTGAATTGCAATTTTAGATGAACTCATTTTAGCTCACTGCCTGTATTAGTAGCTGCACTGGAAGGGCAGCAAGCAGCGTGTGCTGATGTTCCTGCGAAAGGAAGGTTTTCTCCGGGAAGGAGAGCTGCTGGTGTTGACTTAACAGGACCATGCTGGCCGCTGCAGGTGGGTGGATGGACAGACTGCCGCGGTGAGGTGTGTTATTGCTGGTCATTTCTCCTATTCCTCACCTGGCATAAAACACATCGAGGCAGAGCTCTGACTGTCGGCATGGACACCTGCCGGAGGTGCTAAGCATCTCTTCATAGGTGGTCCGCATGCTCGGATGAAACAGCAGGGTCCTGTCATTAATGCAGTGGGCTGAAGAAGAAGGTATATCACATCCTCATCCCAGACCTAACATAGACTTTCTTCTGTGACCCTGGGCAACTCACTAACCTCGGTTTACCCATCTGTGCTATGACCATTTATCAGCCTTATCAGGCTGTGTGACAAGGAGGAATTTGCTCACTCCCCAGTGCCATGAAAACTACTGCTGGTGGTGCTCAGCAGACAGTCATGCTATCTCCTCCTGAACAGCTGGGCAGCCTGCTGGATACCTATTAGCTATCCCGCTAACACCAATGCCACCAGTAGGCCAAAAACAGTGGGCAAAGGCAAAAGCATCCCAGATCCCACAAGAACTGAGTCTTCTGCAGGGAAAGACTGGCTGGACCAGTAGGCTGTGAAATAGGATGTACAAGTTGCCAAACAGGAGGGAAAGGAATCACTGCCCTCCTGTTTGGAAACACCTGCCTGTCTGCTTGAAGAGAGGTCTCATGGTCACGGCAAGTTACAGCTACATCAGAGCAGAGATGCCACCACCTCACAGAAAATACGCAGACACCCAGTGACCACGTGGGTTCGTTATGAACCTGCTCAGCTCCCCCAGCATCCCTCCAGCACTGCATCGTTCAAGCAGTGACGGAGCGGAGCTTGGCTTTTCCCAGGGACGTCCTCTGTGAGAAGAGACGGGTACCGACTCACATCAGTGGCACGGGCAAGGGCTGGTCCCCTTTGTGCGGGACTGGCAGGTGAGCTGGGATTCATGCTGAGAGGTTTGTGTCTGCTGCCCAGCTCTGCCCTCCATTTGACCCAGGCAGCAAGGAAGCAATTAATGAGTCACACCAGTGACTCTGTGCCCCGGCCATGCTTGCTCGCTCCTGCCCAGTTGAGCAGGGTGTGCCAGCACGCACATACACTCTCCATCAGCCCTCACCAGCGGTCGTGGACCTGACCCTGTGCCAGAAGCTTTGTTTGCCAGGTGAAACACAAAGGCGAATCGGCACCCCTGTGAAGTCCCCCAGCTCTCCCAGCAGGAGGGAAGCTGCTCTGGGAGGTGCTGAACAGGCTGGGAGGAAGACAGGGGCAATCAGAAAATAATTCTGCTTTTAGCAGAAGGTTGACCATATGCTAGGGACCACAAGAGCATCTGGGATGAGAGTGAAAGACGAGGAAGGCCAAGAATGATGCTTTTGACCACACGTAGGTTTTAATCAGGACTGACTGCATTACAGGAAGAGGGGCAGGATCAGGCCACTGCCACACCAGGCTCTTGCATCACTTCACCACAGGTTGCCATTGGCATGTCTCCTCTGAGGCCTGCTGATCATCAGCCAAATGCAGATCACGAACCAGTGTCTCATCACCGTAGGAATACTCTGCGATGTTTTTTCAAAGGTATATCACCGTAGGAATACTCTGCGATGTTTTTCAAAGGTACGTTCCTCAGAGGAACATGTGCCCAACCAAACTAGCTCCTGCAGTGCAAGAAGTTAAGCTACAACCACTTTTGAATCAGGAAAAATTTCTTGCACAGCCAGTAGCTTGCTGAAAAAGGCAGCCCCTTGAGACAGCAGTGTGAGTTAAAAGAAACGTCTTCCTTTTTAGACTTCATTTGCTGTGACCCAAGCAAGATTTGACCCCATCAGTCAGCCGGAGCATAGAGAGAGTAGTATCTGGCTCACAGAAGAGCTGCAATGCCTGGCAGAACCTTGTGGTGTGCCACACTGCCTCCTCTGTACCACTGTGAGGGGAGCCTGTTTTAGGCAGCCTTCCAGCATGCGGGCAGGCAGCTGGATCTCCACCGAGACTGCCTCCAGCTGAGTCAAAGATACGAGCACAGAAAATCCAGGGAGCCAGCTTCCCACCCCAGATGCCCGTGTCTCAGTCCGGAGCACTCCCGCAGTCCCCTCTCAGAGGACTAAACACAAGGTAGACCCACTCAGCCTTTGCTCACACACCTCTCTGGATGAAAGGACGTGGTGAGAGACAGGCGCCTGCAAGTCCGTGTTAATGGGTTGGACGAGGGGTGGGTTCGCTGGTGGGACACCAGTGCTCTGCAGGGGCAGAGCAAGAGGTGGGTCTGCGGGGCAGGTACAGCTTCCAGACACCCAGCCACGAGGACTGGAAGTCAAGGACGGCAAGGTGGGTGGCAGTTTCCTCCCTTCCCGCAGGAAGATAAGCGGTCTGACTTGCAGACAACTGGTGTGACGAGTGGAGGTGGGGTATTACAACACTCTCCCGCGATGCTGGGGGCTCGTGAGTAAGGAGGCAGAGTCCTTCTCTCGTGGCCTGTGCAGAGGGCTTTGTATCCCTGAGTTTTCAGTAATAGTGTAGCAGAGCTACTCTGGTGTAGGTAGCACCAGAATAAAAACCATCAAGCAGGCTGAGAGCACCTCTGTGGACACCAGCTGTCTGGCACTGTCAGGGAGAGGACAGGGATGCTGCTATTGGGAAGTTCCTTGGAAAATTGCTAATAAAGAGAATAGAATACAGCAATGAATAAGATGTTTGCCTGTTGGGGTTTTTTTTAGGTTTCCTATAGAAAACATTGGAAATTTAATGTTTGAAAGGTCAATTCGTTTACCAAGGCATGGCAAAGCCACATGCTCCATTTGCTTAAGAGTGGTCCTTAAAGATGAAGACCAACCAGGCAACTTCTCCCTTGCACCCCCACACCTTCTCTTTATGTAAGGGAAGTTTTTAAAAGCAGAGTTTGTGAAGCATCATATCCGTATTCCTGGAACATTTGTAATTAAATACACACACTATTTCAAAGCAAAGTAAGCCGGTTAATTTACCCTTCACTTACCTGCCAGTCCAAAAATTACTTGTGTGGGCACTGCATGTTGCCATAAGATTTCTGTCACTTCTGGAGATGATTTCAGAACAAATTCACCTTTGGTAGACTGTGGTGCTTCTGCTTTGCCAGTCCTTCACCACAGCATCTGGTTTCACCCTGCTCGACAGTACTTCAGCACTTGTAATGCTGCTTTTAACACTGACCCTACATCCCTGCTCCACAGGTCAGAAACCAGGGCACAGAATGCTACAGGGACCCACAAGAGAGGAAGGCATGCTCCCTTCTACTTCAATAACAGGGGATGCAAGCCCACAAGGAGCCTGATTCGAACAGGGAAGCTTGAGGACCGTGGTGTTCTGCTCCAGCTGCCTGCAGTAGATTGCTATGGTTAGGTGTTGCCCACACCGCTCTGCCTGAGTGGGGCAGGGCAGACTTGTGCAAGTGCTCAAGCAGACGTCTTTCTGGTCCTGTAGCAAACACCAGGCTGAATTAAAAGGGGCGATCAGGCAAGGAGTGTCCTGAGCCTGTTTCCTAAGTAGAAGGCAGCGTGGGACAACCTGAGGAGCAGGGATTCAGCCATCACAATGCACTGCAAAGGTTTTGTCTTTTTCCAGTAATCGCTCATTAACAGAAGACTCCTGCCCTTCCCAGACTCCATTTGGAGATTCACAACCCGGCCTATGGCACACATGTGGACACCTGCATTTCCCTTTGGACATCCTGAAGGAACATGGGGGAATAAGTACCAGCACTGAAGACCACCCGACTCACAGTGACCGGATCTGTTAGCATTGCAGTTAGCCATTGACTTTAAAAAAAAACCAAAAAAAGCAAAACACCAAGCTTCAAGTCAGAATTAAGATCAAAGTGAGTAAGGGTGTGTATTGACGAAATGCAAAACAGGTAACAGCTTACAAAAGCCTACACAGAGATGGTAGTGCCCAGGAAAAACACCCAGCCTTTGGGTCAGCTTTAAATTCTCTTCTTGCCCCATCTGGGGCCGCTAACAACCCGACAGAGGTACCTGTTAGTTTTCTGCTGACCGAGACCTCAGACTGTCGTATTCAGCAGCCAGTTTTCCTTCACGTGTGCATGATGCTGTAGGAAACACTGCAGACAAATCCTGTCATCATGGGCGTGATGAGGCTACTTCACATTCACACCCGCGCATATCAGAGCAGAATTAACTTCCTGCTGGTCCTTCCTTTGTTAGATTTGCTACTAGACTGCAACTAACACTTAGCAGTGACACAGAAAAGGGTATGTGAAGGTCAGCCCCCAAGGTGCTTTTGAAAATCCTATGCTACCTCACCAGAGGCATGAAATACCCTTGAGAATCCAGCCTGTGCATTTTCAGAGTTGTCACCACACGACTCTGCTTTGTATGAAATTCCTGTGGATTTTAATTTAGTTTACTTTCCAGGCTCCTCTTGTCTGATATGGCTTCAGAGAGTCCAAGAAGTCTCATTTTCAGCTCTCGTTACACTTTCACTACACAAAGGAAGCAGTTTCAGTTGCTTTTTCTTGTGGAAGGACAAATGAGGTTGACAGTGCTCTCTGTGTGTAAATCAGACAGAATATGAACTGCTGCAATACAGAAAAGCTTCTAATTTCTTCAGTGTTTGCTTGGAAGACAGAGCTCTTACAAAAATGTTTTAAAAATTTAAAGAATGAGCTTCCTTCAGTATTGAAAATTATTTCTGCTTTAGGTGAATAACATAAATGTCTTACAGGCAAAAAAAGACTAACCTGGAAAATAAAAAACAGAGTCAGAGAAAGCCTTGATGAACTGCATACAAGGAGTATTGTACAGCTTCCCCAGAGCAGCCGTCTGCAAGAAAGGATTGAGACAGAAAAGGGCAGATCTGGAGTTCTCCTTTCCTCTTTAACTTGATAACAGCCCCTGTTTGTTTTGGGAAGACGCATAATGATAGTAGGGATACCTGGGGTTTTGATGGAACAGGACCTATCTGTGGCAACAGCAGGCGAGTGTCAGCTGTTGGATGACAGAAATACACAGGTAAAGCAGAGCAATTTAAACAAAAGCCTGAATAATGAGTATGGTAAAAATGTATAATAACAGCTCAACAAGAAACCCACTTGAAAGCAAGCAGGGGACTTGGCATTGTAAGTATGTGCTAATTATAGGATGGAGATTTGGCTGACATTAGTAAAAATGTACAGTGTGTAATTTCTGTATATAGGATAAGGACAATGGGCTGTTTTCTATGTATTAGAAACCATGACACTTCGGTCTCTAGCCTGTGGCCTCAAGTTATTCCCTAAAGTGCTTTACAACACAGAGAATGGCTTTAGAACATAACTGGGCCTTGCTCGTCACCCCCTTGCATTGCTGGCTGTGAGTTCCTGGGTTCAGAAAAGGGGTAGTTTTCTATATGCGACAAATGAAGGCTGTAGCAGACCCACAGTGTGTCCATTTCTGTTCCCCTCTTAACGCTGATCTGTGAGGGCAGACCTGTTTTTTTGCAGGATGCCTTACAGAGTTCACAGTGCAACCACAAAAAGGTGGAGGGTGGGGAAGATATTTTTCTTCAAAGAAAAGAAAATGACAGCAGCCAAAGTGGTAACTATGAAGATGGGGCATTATTTACTTAGGATATGTTCAGCTGTCACCATCACAGGAGCATTTATTCCTCTGGCAAAGAAAATAACCAAGTGAACCAACTGGGCTTGTTTCCTCCCAGCTTTGGGTAAGGCAACTACATTATTCTTTTATTCCCTCCATTTTTGGCCTGGTAAACTTAGAAGTTTGACAGACCTGAGTTTCAGTGAACAGATGTGACCTCAGGCACTCTGCTTTTACAGTAAAGTCTGGATCAAAAAATTCCCCTCTATCACATTTAATTGTTTAGCAGAAATAGTAAGCTCTTAGCTTTCAAAGAAATAGCTGACAACATCCTTCTGGGCAAAATATTTTTTATGGAGTATGAATTATATTTCTAGGAAAAAAATCCAGAACTCTGTACACTGGCTTTATGCTGTTTATTCTCCCAGTACCGTATCTCACAGATACTCACACACCATTAGGACAAAGATTACAACTGAAGATAATGATATGGTAGTTGTCCCTCAACCCGCTAAAACTTTAACCATTGATGAAAAGGTATGTTCTGAGAGTTGATGCTCATGCCATGTGGTTCCTATCAATGGAAGAAAGTAAGAACAAGGAAACAAGCTTAAAATCAGAGTTCACATTTAAGAAATTTAACAGAATCCACTTTTTCTTTCTTGCATAGAGACTGAGCTTAACCATAGAGCTTGAGCTTAACCACACTGTGCAGAGACCGTGTGTGCACTTTGCTGCTTCCTTGGTTGTGAAGTTCTAATGTGCAGGCCTCTGAGTCTAGTCTTGCAATCACGACTTAATTGTATAAACCCTCTTTTAGCACTGAACAGCAAATGCCAGACACGACAACCGCTGCACGTACACGAGTGCCTTCACTTTTGCAATGCCAAGGGACTTCTGTGCGCACTTCTGTAGCCAGCCTTTCACTTGCAGCTCTGCAGCTTTCCACCTGAGCTGCTGTGTCAGTCTTTTTCCCTTCTCCTTCCTATGCTGTTGCCTTTGTGCTATTATTCTCATGGCCTTCCACTTCAAATCTCAGTGTTACAATAGGTTCTCATGCAAAGCAATTGCTAACAGTCTGAGAATCCCCCCTTTCTTCCCCCTGTGTTTCCTATCTGTTCTGTAACTTTAGTTTACATTAGGGGAAAAACAACAGTTAGGAAATAGAAAAGTAGGTAATAGTCATATAAATATCCCGTAAGCATTACCAGCCATAAACATGCACAGAAGTGGAGTGACCAGCATGCACCACCAGCAACTGATTAAATGTGATCCTGTCAGCACTGGCAGCATCGTGTACAGGAACAACTAAGAGGGAGCTTGGCTGTGTCCTAATGCCAAACACACAGTTAACAGAGGAGAAAGCCTGACAATAATAGTTATAATAATCTTCCTCATCCTCACTGGTTGCTGACATCGGAAAGGACACTCTTCTGGGAGCCCCATTGCTTCGGTTCTTGGCTGGCCACTGGGCAGTTTCGCCTTTCCTTCTCTTTCCATACTTTTTCCCCTGTGGTAACTTCAAGTTGATGTGTGGACCCCACTCTGTGCAGGGATAAAACTCTGTGCAGGTGAACCTGTCTCAAGAGGTGCGATGATACTGTCCCCATACAGCTGGCAAGGTCCCCTCCCCTTCCTTCAGCATCAGCCCCCCGTGGGAATGGCGGGAAGCAGAGCTACAGAGAAACAGCTACACCCCAGTAAAAAATACTGACTCTAAATATTGTTGCTTGAGTTAGTTATATTTAGTTATTGCTTAACTTTGTTATATAAAGCAACATCTTATTCTAGGACAGAATGCTACACAGAACTAAGATTAAGCAACACTCCATTGTAAGGACTGAGATTCAATGGTTTTAATTTTTGTCAAAGTTTTAAGCATTCAGGCTAATGTTCTTCCAAACCAAGCCTCTCCCTGACAACAAAGCATTAGGCTCTTGCTGATTATTTTGGTGGGACCAATAAGCATGAGAAGCCCTGGTGCTCTGTCACCGAGAAGTACACCCTCACTCCTGCTCTGGAGCAGGGACTCTGCACAGGGAAGGGAGGTGCGAGGCTGCCAGGCACAGACGCAGGTTTTGCTGTCGCCGCAAACCTGCTCATCCCGCCCTATCCCGCTTATCGAACCCTGCTACGAGTCGGAACGGGCGTCGATGCGCGGCTCCCTC
>NW_009220413.1:5261-6133 GCF_000690835.1 Fulmarus glacialis | reverse complement strand
ACTCGCCAAGGCTGGAGGCTGTGGGGTGCAGAGGGGCTCGAAGGGGTTTTAGGGTGGTGGGAAGAGCCATTTGTGGAATATGGGACAGAGGGACAAGCCAGGGGTGCTCCCACCCATGGGTGCCCTCAGTGCTTTGGGGTGAAAGCATTGCAGCAATGCACCCCGATGCGTGCTTGTGCCGCCCAGGCTGGAGGAGACCACGGTGACCTCCCAGGCTGGATTTTTGCTGGCTTATCCCATTTCACAAGGGTGGGGTTCCCCCCCCCCGCCTTGATGTCTTGGAGGGTTTTGTGAGTGGGGGATAAACCAGGTCCCCACAGGGACCCTCACTCACCCAGGCGTGGGAAACCACGGAGTCCTCTGTATCACTGGGACGGCACAGCATGGAGGGTCCCACAGCCCCGGAGGGGATCAGCAATGAGACCCGATGGCTGCGGTGAGGGGCTGGAGAAGTAATCTTGCTGCGAGGCTGCACAGGCTGATTTAGCAGGACTGGGTCACCCTTTGCTTGGAGGAGGTGGGTCCCAGCACCCTGTCCCCAGCATCAGACACAGGGATGCTCCCAGGGCCTGGAGACCCCTAGCACTGCAGGGGCTCATTGCATGGTGGTTGGGCAAGAAAGCACATGGGTCACTCCCCTCTGCGGCAAGCTCAGGGTGGATGGAGAGACATTTCTCATGGGTTGTCCACCTTCCTATACTCTTCCCAAATGGTTGTGAATCTTCCCAATGGTTGTGCACCTTCCCAAGGGGTGGGGGACCTTCCCAACGGTTATGGATCTTCCCGAGGGTTGCACAGCTTCCCAAGGGTTGTGCACCTTTCCAAGGGTTGTGGATCTTCCCAAGGGTTGTGGATCTTCCCAAGGGTTGTGG
>NW_009220413.1:2279-5142 GCF_000690835.1 Fulmarus glacialis | reverse complement strand
TGTGGGTCTTCCCATGGGTTGTGGGTCTTCCCAAGGGGTGTGCACATTCCCACGGGTTCTGCGCCTTATTGAGCCTGGTGCACCCTCCCAAGGGTTGCGCATGAGTGGGAGGAACACGGGAGGGGAGGATAGAGGCAGAGAGTGGACCAAGAAGAATGACCAAGGAGGGACTTCTGGGCACCCCCCGTCCTTGTATCACTAACCCCCCTATCTCTTCCAGCGCCTGGCAGCGTCCGATGCTGACATCCCCCCCAGAAGTGCCGGACCCCCTGCTTCCATCCCAGGGCTCTCACCCCACCATGCCCCAGCGCAGCCGTGGCCTCACCACCCAGGTCTCCCCAACCCATCCCGCGTGCCACCGCTCCATCCATCCCGTGCCATGAGCGGGGCCGTGCGGTTCCCCTGCGTCAGGGCGTGTAGCTGAGGGATGGCCTCGCTGGACCTGCCCTACCGGTGTCCGCGGTGCGGGGAGCACAAGCGCTTCCGCAGCCTCTCCTCGCTGCGGGCGCACCTGGAGTACAACCACACCTATGAGACCCTCTACGTCCTCTCCAAGACCAACAGCATCTGCGATGCCGCCGTCTTCCCCCTGGCCGCCGACGGGGCCCTGCTGACGCCAGCCGCTCGGCGGGACTACTTTGAGAGCACCTCCTTCCAAGGCAAGGACCAGCGCTTCTCCTGTGACCTCGTCCCCGCGGAGGAGTTGGAACCGGCCCCATCCTCCTCCCCCTCGCCCCGCTATGTCCACGAGATCGAGATCCCTCTGACGGAGATCTTCACCCGGGGCAAAGCCGTGGCACCAGCCCCCACGCCGCCAGCCACTATGGACACTGCCTATGAGGAAGGCTTGGCCCGCCTGAAGATCCGCGCCTTTGAGAAGCTGGAGGTGGACAAGCGGCTGGAGACGGGAGCAGAAGATCGCCTCGCAGGTGGGCCGGCTTCAGGTGGAGCTGGACCGCAAGAGCTCGGAGCTGGAGAAGGCCAAGCAGGAGAGCCTGCGGCTCAGCCGGGAGAAGCAGGAGCTGGAGGACCGGGCGTCCGAGCTGTCCCGTCAGGTGGACGTCAGCGTGGAGATGCTGGCCTCCCTCAAGCAGGACCTGGTGCAGAAGGAGCAGGAGCTCACCCGCAAGCAACAGTGAGTCCTTTGCCCCCTCTCCTGGCTGCAGGGTGGGGGAAATCTGTCTCCGGTGGCGAGCCCTGAGGAGCCCAACATCATCACCAAACCCTCAGACCAAGTGCTAGGGCACAATCCCCTCAGCAATGCCCATTAGCATCATGGCTCATCAGGTTTGGCATCTTCTCCTACATGGGCACTGTCCACGTAGACCTGAGCCCCTCCATGTCTGTGACCAACCTGACACATCATGTCAGACCTTGTCCCAGAGCCACCAGTGCCCCCAGGACATGGCCGGGCTGGGGATGCACATGGCCATGTTCCTGCAAAGGAACATGGTGGTGGCCATGTTGCTGCAGCCCATCTCTAGTACCAAAGAGTGTCCACCCAAAACCAGGGCTGAGTCATCCCCTCTGGCTCCACAGCTGAATCGTCCAGCCCTGTACAACCTGAGCAATCCCATCGACCTGTCCCATGGTCATAAACATGAGAGGAGCCACCTTGGCCCTGCCTAATACAGGGTTTTTCTCCCAAAAGGAGAAAAACTGTCTAGGGTGGGATAGCCCGAGCAGTATGACCTCCTCCTGCTGTTAGGACCATGGCACCGTCATCCTCATTTTCATCCCGTATTCCCCACTCAACACCCTCTTCCCACCCCAGTACTGCTCCCGAGTTTCCCTCCAGTCAAGCATTGGGTTATTTTGCCCATTGTTGCTCAGGCAAACTAGACCTTGTTCTTCAGGAGTTTCTTAGCAAAGCTGGAGGCCACCATGGGGTCCAGAAAGTCAGTGAGGAGCAGGTTAGTGGGGGACAGTCATGGTTGTGCTGGGCTGGGAGCACTGATGGGATTCCTCAAGGACTTGTCTTGATCCCCACCATCCTTAGCATGTTCGTTAATGAAGTTGACCCCAAAATAATGACTGCAGCTCAGAAACAAGGTTCACAGGATTTGCTGGTGGTGGGGATGGTCCTGGGGTGGGGAGTGGGATGACGCTGGGGCTGGATAAGGGCAACAGCTCTTGGTTTGGATGCACGTGCATGGGACAGGCAATGGGGAGGTTTGGGGGCTGCCATCAGCTGCCTCGGGGGTGTTGTCTAGGGGCATCTTGGGGGTGTGTGGTGACAGGGTGAGGGCCAACGCGGTGGACAAGTCTGGAGCAGGGTCTGGACAGATATGAGAGAGAGCAGACAGAGGGTGACCGATGGGTCAAATGTGCCTCGTTCGGTCCATGGCGGAGCCTGGACACTGTTGCCACCTAAGAACCTGGGTTTATACCCCAAAACTATGTCCTGGACCTCCCTTTCCTTAGAGAAACCCTCCTGCCCCTTGACTGTCCCCATCGGTCCCCAAACTCCTCCAGCCAGAGTGACAAAATCACTTGCCAGGTTGCAGAGGGAGCACGGGAGGAGCTGATGAAAAGAGGCAGTTTTTTCCTAGACGTGGGGAAATCATCAGAAATCATTTTCATCAGCAAAGCCGGTTTCACCCTTCCCCAAGAACAAAACGTTGCCCGGGACATTTCCCAGCCCTGCCGGCTCCGAAACGCCGCAAGGCCGTCGTCCCTGCGGGAGGCTTGTTGCTCCCGGGCTCCGTTTGCTTTGCCGGCGGTGTTTTTCCACCTGCCCACGGGAACGAGAGAGATGCGGGTGATAACCATCGGCATCACCTTACACCCGCCCTGCCAGCGCCCCGTTTGCCTTCCAAATCTCCGGGGGCCCCTCACCAGGAGCCTTCCTAAATCATTACCG
>NW_009220413.1:1807-2230 GCF_000690835.1 Fulmarus glacialis | reverse complement strand
CTGCAAATGGCAGGTTTGGGGGCAATTAATTGGTAATTAAATGGCAATTAATAAACAGCAACAGGAATTATGTTGCTAAGGGCTGCCACCTCCTTTTCCTTCGCGCTCCTGTGCGGATTGGTGCGGCTGGGTGTGCGCGGTCGGGTGTGCGTGGTGGGGTGTGCACGGTCAGGTGTGAGTGGTTGGGTGTGCACAGTCGGGTGTGCACGGTCGGGTGTGCGTGGTGGGGTGTGCACGGTCAGGTGTGCGTGGTTGGGTGTGCATGGTTGGGTGTGCATGGTTGGGTGTGCATGGTTGGGTGTGCGCGGTCGGGTGTGCGTGGTCGGGTGTGCATGGTTGGGTGTGCATAGTTGGGTGTGCATGGTCGGGTGTGCGCAGTCGGGTGTGCGCGGTCAGGTGTGCACAGTCGGGTGTGCGTGTTCG
>NW_009220413.1:1224-1666 GCF_000690835.1 Fulmarus glacialis | reverse complement strand
GCGGGTGTGCGTGGTTGGGTGTGCGGAGTCGGGTGTGCGCGGTCGGGTGTGCGCAGTCGGGTGTGCACAAGACAGGCGTGCAGAGCTGGTTTTGTGCATCTGCAGGGGTTCATGGATGCTGAGCGAAGGTGTGAGCGCAGTTGTGCATGTGTTTGTGTGCACCGTTGACTGTGCGGGTGTGATCGGTGCTGCCACCGACTGTATGTGTGTCTGGGGGGGGGCGTGTGCATGTGCGTGCTCGTGACGCTGCTTGCACGTGTGCCGGTTGTGTCTGGCTGTGCGTGTGTGTCGGGGTGCACGCTGTCCCCTCTGTATTTGTGTTTTCGTGGTGCTTGTGCACGCGTGCGTGGGATGCACTTGTGGATGCACACGAAGGCTGTGCGTGTGTGCGTGCCTGCATGTACCCGTGTGCGTGTGCAGGGGTGCGACGGCCGTGCGTGCT
>NW_009220413.1:719-992 GCF_000690835.1 Fulmarus glacialis | reverse complement strand
CAGGGCTGGCTTCATTTCGGGGATGACATTTTCAGGCTGCCCTTAAGGTCCTTCCTTTCAGTCTGCCCCGAATGAGGCAGGGTACCACTGCCATCCTCCTCCATTAACCCGCCGCACCATCATCATCCTCCTCCCTCCGGTCCATCGCGCTCAGGGGCCTGACCCCAGTCTTGGGAGCAACGTACATCCCAGTGAAGATGCTGGGGACGTCATCCCTCCGAAACAAGGTGGCCACATCCAACCTGCGTGGCGGGAGACTCCCTTGGTCCCTGC
>NW_009220413.1:0-352 GCF_000690835.1 Fulmarus glacialis | reverse complement strand
CTGCTGTGCCCCGATCCACGCCCAGGAGCCGTCTGGGCTGGCACAGACCCAAATCAGGCTGATGATGGACCAATCCGGATGCGTAGGAGCATCCTTGACCCCCCACCCCAGCTCGCAGACAGGGATAGAGGTGCTTAACAGGGACGGGTGGGAAAGGATTGGGGTGTCACCTACTGGTCCCTCCATGCAGAGAGGTGCTGCAGATCGACCAGTTCCTGAAGGAGACGGCCGCCCGCGAGGCCAACGCCAAGGTCCGCCTCCAGCACTTCATCGAGGAGCTGCTGGACCGGGCGGACCGCGCCGAGAAGCAGCGCCAGATCATCAGCAGCAGCTGCGGGACCACCCCAAACGG
>NW_009220412.1:5619-5965 GCF_000690835.1 Fulmarus glacialis | reverse complement strand
CCCGGGGGCGGGCTGGCTGGCCCCAGGGGCGGGGGGGGAAGCCTGGCCAGACAAACCTGGTGGGGGTCAAGAGCAGGAAAGGAGCCGAACTCCGCCGGCGCGTAAGCCAGCCGCCCCGCAGGAGGTCAGGCAAGGACGCGCGCTGGGGCTGCACAGTTTCAGCAGAGCCGGTTATTAATACCCCGCCTGGCCTTTGCGAAGAATCCCGGGCATTTCGAACTGGGGACGCTTCGTTAAAACCCCTCCCTTGCTGACATTTCAGAACAATAACAACATGAAAGACAATAAGCTGCCGGCGGGACGTGTACCTGCAGCGCTGCTGTGGCTCTCTGTGTGCCCGGCCTCG
>NW_009220412.1:5045-5535 GCF_000690835.1 Fulmarus glacialis | reverse complement strand
CCCGTGCCAACCCCTGGGGACAACCTGAGCCCATCCCCTGCCTCCAAACCGCCCGGAGCAGTCCTGCTCTGTGCCATGGTGGGGATCGCTCGAGGCCATGGGGATGTCTTGTCCCACCCTGTGGCATCGGCCACCCCGCTGCCCACAGCAGGGCTGCCATCCCCAGGGGAGTCGCAGGCAGGGGTGGCGAGGACTGGATCACACCCTAACCCTGGGGCCAGGGGGTCAGCAGGGCAGGGAGGGGCCCAGGGCTTCTGCTCTGCCACCGGAGTCATTCTGCAGCAAAAGCCCCTCAAATACCTCTCTCCCTCCCTCAGCACACAGGCAGAGGATGACGAACTCCTGTCCTGAAGCCAGCAATGTGCGGCACCTGGATAAATATAACTTGGAGCTCACTGGCAAAGTGTGGCTTCAGGACAGGCTGCAGCCCTTAACACCTCTCCAGCCTTCCTCACCCCAGGGACCCTCCTCTTCTCCCCCGCAAACCCTC
>NW_009220412.1:4451-4684 GCF_000690835.1 Fulmarus glacialis | reverse complement strand
CCCCCCCGCCACACACCCCAGGGTATCCTCTGCTCTCTGCAAATGGGGTCTCAGTCGCCTCCCAAGGGCAGGATCTGCCCGGACCCTCTTTCCCGTTGGCAGCCACCTTACGGTGCATGTACACACGCTGCGATCACATCCCCTGTGCGCACACGCAGCTGCCAGGCTGCCCTGAACCCCTCCGTCCCACGCAGGTCATGGTGCTCCCCCAAGCTACAGGGTCGGCTCTAACC
>NW_009220412.1:3349-3934 GCF_000690835.1 Fulmarus glacialis | reverse complement strand
GGGGAGGTGGTGTTGGGTCCCAGCACAGAGGAGCACACCAGGGGCACGGCGTGCCCGCGGAGGCATTGCCCACGGCACCCACGTCCATGCCGTGTGCCCGGTGGCAGCTGAGATGCCGGCCAGGCTGTAAAGGTGTCCCAGCCCCAGCCCCAACTCACAGCAGAACTCAGCAGTACCGGCCTCAGCACTATCCAGGATGAGGCCACGTGTCCCCAGGGAAGGGGGGGGCACGACGCTGGGACCAGGGCAGACCCCTGTAGCCTGCTCCAGCTCCAACCTCTTCCACACCTAAAGTTCAAAGCTCGAAATAAATCCTGGCCAGCATTTTCCCTATGGGGCTGCGCTGCCCGTCCCTGCCTGCCCTTGGGACACCGACACCCTGCCTGCTCGGAGCTGGGCGCGTGCCCTGGCAGACAGGCAGCGCCTGCGCACCCGCAGGAGGCTGAGGCGACGGGTTTCTGTGCAGCTGGCATTGGCATCACTAGACTTCAGCTCAGCTGTGCCAGGCCCCCTTGGCCATAGCCATGTGGCCAGGCGCAGATGGTTTCATCCTGAGGGGCTGGCGGGGCTGATACGGACTGTCCT
>NW_009220412.1:2948-3299 GCF_000690835.1 Fulmarus glacialis | reverse complement strand
TCATCCTGAGGGGCTGGAGGTGCTGATCAGGACTGTCCTATGCTCCAGGGCACATTGGGGAATCTCCTTGCTGGAGGAAGCTGGGTCTCGCAGAAACAGGCAGGGACGGGCATGGTGCATGGTGCGGTGCATGCTGCCGCCAGCCCTGCCGAGCTGTGCCGAGCGCGGTGTGCCACGGCTGAGCCTGGTGCTGCTGGGCTTCCCTGGCCAGGAGCTCCTGCAAGCCTGGCCTGCAGGGACATGGTCCCGAAGCCTGCTGGGTCACGGGGTGGGGGTCCCAGGGTGGCAGGATGCCTGCGATGGAAACCAAGGCGGGCACAGCAGCCTGGCATCTTCCAGGCGGTGGGAGGA
>NW_009220412.1:2621-2854 GCF_000690835.1 Fulmarus glacialis | reverse complement strand
GCTGCTGCAGCGAAAGCTCCCCAGCATCTCGCCTGTCTGCAGGGCTCGGCAAACCACGCTACTAGACACGGGTCAGGCCACGTGCAGCTCTGTCCCAAGAGAGCAAAGCAAACAAATACCCGGTGCACCGGTCCCGAGCGGGAAGGGTGGCTCTCACAGCCCCCTCCCCGGGCAGACCTGCCCCGCAGGGGCGGGGAGGGCAGAGCGGCCGGTGGGATGGCTCTGCGGCCGTC
>NW_009220412.1:1944-2202 GCF_000690835.1 Fulmarus glacialis | reverse complement strand
TCGCTGCCGCAAAGTGACACCCGACGGATGGGAACAAATGGTGCTGTGCCACAAATGCCCCCCTGGCACCACTGCCTGGGCAGCTCTTGCTCGCCGGCCTGACCTTATGGGGTGGGAAAGGTGGTGCTGCCCAGCTTCTCCCGCCCTGATTCATCCTTTCCCCAGCCTCTCGGTGCAGCACAGTGCTCCCCTGCCTCCCTGCAATTCCCTTGGCTTGCCCAGGAGCCGGGGAAGGTGGCCCCCAGCCCCTTTCACGGC
>NW_009220412.1:491-1739 GCF_000690835.1 Fulmarus glacialis | reverse complement strand
GGAGAGCTGGCACGGGCTGGTCGATGTGGGCAAGCAGGTTGGCACATATCTCCTCTCCCCACCCCAGAGCCAGGCGGGGCCCTGCTTGAATCACATGCCAGTACGCACCCAGGAGGGTGCTGCTCTCTCCCCGCAGCGCTGACCCCCTCCCACGCCGCTGGCTCCCCTCAGCCCCCCCAGCCCTGGGAAAGGTGCCACGTGGTCATGGGGCTGCTCTCCCTGGCCCACGCTTGGTCGGGCTTGCGCCTGGGTCTTGAATGAGCAATCTCGGGGTAACGTTGGCATTGCAGAGGGATGGCGGAGACCTTTCTGCCCATAGTGCCAGCATCTGCAGGGAGGAGATGTGTCACCCAGCCAGCACGGCGGTAGCTGGCCTCCCTCTACCTGGTGTTTCCATGTGAGCTTGGCCCCTTGGCACTGCCCAGGTCTCCTTGGAGAGCAGTTCATGATGCCCCATGTGAGGGCACAGTGGGGAGAAGCCCTTTTTGAACAGGATCCCACGCACTCCCGAGCAGGAGGGTTTCCTGCAGGAGCATCAGCCCTGTAGGCAATTGGTCCAGAGCATCCCTACCTTGTGCATCCCTCACAGCATCCCTGCAGCGAGCAAAGAGCATGGAAAGCCTGGCAGGGACCACCCAGCCAGGGGGAAACCCCCAGAGACAGGCTGGAAGTGCTGAATGTAGGTTGTCCGAGACCCCCAGCACTGATTTGACCCTGACTTACAGAGCCCAGGGCTTGACCCAGCATGGGCTAAACTGTCTCCAGTAGAGGAGAGACTGGACTCCAGATGCAGCTGGTTGGTCCTCCCGTACTGTGCTGGATTTCGGCCACGCATGAGTGTGTGCATCCATGCGACCTCCTCCTCCTCCCCTGCCAGTGTAGGAGCACATCAGCTAAAACAAGGGGCACAAACCTGCTTGGGTTCCTGGGTGCCAGCAGCAAGGGTGCTTTTATCAGGCCTGTTATCGGGGTGTTCCTCTGGCACCCACAATACCCTGCTTTGTATGCTATCACCTCTTGGGTATCTTGGCTCATTCCCCAGAAGGAGAAAGTTCAGGCTGGAGCAAAACAACAGCAAACACAGGTGTGGGCACACCTGCCTCCAGTGCCCAGGGCCGTGCCCCCCAGCTCCCACACGGCGTGCCACCCAGGGGCGAAGGGGGATCACCCAAGCAGTCTCCAGACCAGGCTGGCAGCACGGTGCCTGGAAGCAAGGTGTGATGGAGGGACACCACGGCTTCGCACCAT
>NW_009220412.1:0-300 GCF_000690835.1 Fulmarus glacialis | reverse complement strand
GATCCCCGCCGGGACCACTGTGGGTCCTGCCCCAGCAGGGACGAGTTTGAAAGCAGCAAGCCGTGCCCACATCGCCTGCCTCTCACCCACGGTCACCGCCTCCCCAGGTGAGCAGCCCGGATGCTTGGCTCCGACACCCAGCCCCGGCAGCCCGCGCTGGGGACGGTGTCTCGCTTCCCTTCTCCACCCATGATGCCAACTGGCTGCAGCCCCCCGGCGTGAAGGGAAACCTCTCGCTCCCATCTTCCTCCCAGTTGGGTGGGTTCGCTGCTCGCCGAGCAGCCGGGAGCCCAGGCTGGG
>NW_009220411.1:0-7393 GCF_000690835.1 Fulmarus glacialis | reverse complement strand
AGTTGAGGGCGCTGCTCAGGGGTCGTGGTCGGGGCTGTTGTGTTTCCTTAACCATCCCGTCAGCTCCCAGCTCACCATCAATACGGCCATCGTGTATATGCACCGTTTCTATATGGTGCAGTCCTTCACCCAGTTCCACAGGAACGTAAGTGTGCTGGGGTCTGGCGGGGTGGGGGGTGCTGGGAACCCCCCAGCTCTGCTCCTGCTGCTGCCTGGCAGCCAGCTTGGGGGGCGACGTGGTGGGACCGACCCTGGGGAGGGGGCTTGGAAAGGGGAAGGGTGGTTCGTAGCTGTCGGTAGTCACCAGAGACCCTCCTGCTGGTGTTTGGACTTGTTTCCTAGAGGAATATTTGTTTTAGACGTGAGAATTAGCCAAATTTATTTGCTTTAATCTGAAACGTACTAACTTAAAAAAAAAAATTTTTTTTTTTTCTCTGAAGTCGGTGGTACCAGCAGCTCTGTTCTTGGCAGCCAAGGTGGAGGAGCAGCCTCGTAAGCTGGAGCACGTAATCAAGGTAGCACATGCCTGTCTGCATCCCCTGGAACCTCTTCTAGACACCAAGAGTGAGGTAAGTGTCGAGATTGGAGAACTGGGCTCTGATGTGAGGAGCGGAGGCACGAGGAATGGGAATGGCGGAAGCGTGCTGCATCCTGAATCGCGTGGCTACAGCATCTCGTTAATCGGGTTCAGCAGTACCCGCTCTCTAAGCGAGCGGCTGTGTCCTAGGATGGTCAGTGACAGCTTTCCAATTCAACTGCTCTTACACTACTGAGAGCTTTTTGGCTTCTGTACAGCAGAAGGCTTTTCTTTCCTGCTCTGTGGCAACCTCTCTTCTGTTCTCCTCTGCTGTGCTGCTGCAAATGTGACTCAGATGTGCTGTGTAACAGTGTCTGCGTGAAAAGCTTCTGAGGAGGGCATGGATGTTGGCTGCTGCGATTGAGTAGTGTCTGTGGCAGAGCAGAAGGTGGTGTGCGCAGTTGGTTCTGTTCTGTCCCCACACGTTTAATGGTGGGTTTATTAAAAACGTTGCCGATTCCCCATCTCTCGAGACAGCCCGTCTTACCTGGAACTGAGCAGCCAACCCTGCTGAAAAGGGGCAGCTTTATCCAGGAAAGCTTAAGGAAAAAAAAAAAGCAGCTAATTCCTCTCCTGTACTGCTCGTATAGCTGTCCTGTGCAGTGCGAGGGACCAGGACTGAGAGGGCCACTGTGGATCCCGAAGCAGCCACCCCCTAGCAGAAGCACTGGCAGGGGAGCGGGTCCACCCCAGCACTCTGCTTTCTCTTTTCTGGCAGGGAATCTGTGCCAGTTCCCCCAGTGCAGATTGGCATAAAGATTCCCCTTTGCTATTTTTGCCTCCCTGAGAAAAGGGTGTTAGAAATGTGCAGGCTTTATACGGAGTGCCTCATCGTGAGTAACTTGCCTGTCCTCTCAACCCCAGGCTTACCTGCAACAAGCCCAAGACCTGGTCATTCTAGAGAGCATAATACTGCAGACCCTGGGTAAGTTTTTCAAAGCGGACGGGCTGCCACACGAATCCCAGACCCAGGAGTGTTCCGCAGAGCGGAGAGCCTAACCGCACAGTCTTCTCCACAGCTGGAGGGCAGATGTACAGCTGGCCAGTGGGAGAGCAAGAGTCCAGGCAACAAACTCTATTTTTCACACCCACTCCTTCTGTTTTCCTTTTAACATCAGTTTTTTCAGGTGTACCTTGTGTCAGATTCAATGCTCAGAGAAATTAAAGCGTGGAAGTGTGGCTCGTCTCTTTTTTTCCCCCCGCAACAGGTTTTGTACCGCTTGGACACCGGTTGCTGTCCTCCATTGTGCTGTTGAACTCGATAATGCTCTAGTCCTGTGGCCAGGAAGCAGTTTGCACTGAGAGATGTCTAACAAAACCTGGGTTGAAAGTTAATATTTTGATCAGATAGCTGAACATGGGGAAAAAAAAAGAAAACAGCAACAGTTTTTGGGCTTTTTTGAAAGTAGAAGCTGGAGCCTACATTTAGGGCTGTGGCCGTTGGATCCGGTATCCTGTTCCTTTCTGAAATGTACTGTTAAAACTTGTTTTTACTAACGTATGTTCCATTTCAGAGGCAGTTTGTAGATAGCGTTCTGCTCCAAAATACTCATTAGGCCTTTGTTATTTCTGACCTGGTTCAGAGTAAATGTCACTAGTCCCTCACTCGCAAGGGGACAGGAGGGGCAGTTGTGTCGATGGGCAAGCCAGTGGCTAAACTGTGACCCCAGTTCTGCAACGATTCGGTTCTCCAGTTGCCTTTTTTAACGTCCCAGTTCTTCTAGAATGTTCTGCATGGGAAGAACCAAATCTGTTGCACACATGGACCGATTTGAATTTTTTTTTTTTCCTTTAAAACATAATGCCCAAACTGAATAGGAAACTGAAGCGAGGATTAAGTTCAGTTGTCTTTTAGTGCTGTAGGCTCCTTCAAAGGGAAAACGTCTGCTTCCTCTTAGCTTTTTGGGTGACAGAAATTCCTTTGAGCAGATGCCATTGTCTTCTCCTTCCTCCCAGCTGCTGTAAGAGGCTTTGTCCTGCTATTTTTAAAATCCTTAATAGTTGTTTTGTTTTCAGTGAGGTCTTTCAAGCGCAGAAGTCATTTAGCTGCTTGGAGGTCTGGCAGCAGCAGTGACCTTCGGGTTTTGTGACTGGAGAACTTGAGTCTTCTGGATACAGGAAAACGGGCTCCTCTATTCCTGCTTGCCTCTGAGCAGAGAGCAGGGGCTGTAGGAGGGAAGGGGAGAAGGCCTTGTCCCCCAGGAGCAGGAAACGTGAGGTTCGTAGATCCGTGGGGGTGTGCTGCTGTTTTTCTGATGGCCATATGTCTGTGTTCTTCCAGGTTTTGAGATCACTATTGACCACCCCCATACCCACGTGGTGAAGTGCACACAACTAGTGCGAGGTAAGCGATGTCAGACGTCAGGTGCTTGCGGCTTCTCCTCGGCGTAACCTCAGCCTGATAGAGAAGAGCTGTGAAAATATGTTGTAGTGTTTAGCTGGGATTGCCTGAGAACTTGCTTGCAGTCAGTCTCCTTAATAATAACCGTAACGAATGTCAAAATAGAGGCAGTTGCAAATTGCTGACACGATGTCGTGTTTTTTTTAACCACGCAAAGCTCTCTATGTACAGTAATTTCTAAAATCCTTCTAGCTGTGGTGTAGAGTTAGTCGAACTGTGCTGGCGCTCTTATTTTGTGTGTGGTGGTGAGAGGCCCCTAGTTCTTGCACTAAAATGGAATAACGTTTGTCAGGATATGCAGACTAATGCCCTGCTTTTTCCTTTTCTCTTTCAGCCAGCAAGGACTTGGCCCAAACTTCCTATTTCATGGCTACCAACAGGTTATTATTTTACAATTGATTCATATTTGACAGAGGGTCTTATCTGGAGGAGATGTGCTACTGGTGACCCCTGGGGCATTGGTCAGCCTGTGAGCAACTGGGGATTGCTCGGTTTGGTTCAGAAAGAGCAGGAAGCCTTTCTCCTGCTAGCTGCCAGTCAAAACCAGCTGCAAAATCAGCCATATAAGCGAGGCAGATGGGATGCTCAGGAACTTCACTGCTTTCCTTTATGGGGAGTTAGACAGTTGTGAAAGTTCAAAAAAACCCCAAACCAAAACAAAAAGGTAGACTTCAAATGAATATATACATTTTTTGCTTGCTTAGTATCTAGGTATCAGAGAGTTTTCACTCAACTAGGTGCTGTGCAAATTGTAAACAAATATGGTCTGTACCCCAAAGAAGGCTGATCTGGAGTATAAAGGGAGAAAAAGGGTAGTTGGATGCAGGCATGAGGCGTTGCAAGAGAAAATGATAGCCTTGTCTGGCCTTCATGACTGGACAGACAGTCCTGTAGCAGAGTCTTGGAAATGAAAGAAGCCCCTAGTTTTTTTCATCTTGAGAGGTCTGGGTAGTTTTGTCACTAGATTTTTCACTGCAAGGCTGATACCAGCCTTGTACTAGTAAAAAATACCTGCGGCATTTTTTTAAAATTTAATTTCCTGGGTTACCAGCTTCAGGCAAATGACAGAGTTAATGTTTGGAACAGACCAAGTTGTGGACACGAAAAATCTTGTGTTTTTGTGAAAGAGCTTGCAGAAGTGAAAGGATGGGAGAAAAAGGCGGTTTAGGCGCTAGCACAGGTGAAGCTGCACAGTTGGAGAATGCTTCCAAGCCCTGGCTGAGCTGTGAATGTGCGTGGCCTTGGGCGATTCGTTTCGCTTCTCTCTGCATGTGAGAGGTGTTACCTGCTCACCTCCACAGCGTGCTGGGAGAATTGTTTGTTGAAGGTGCTCTGTAGCTCCAAAGGGCACTGTGTGGGTTTCCTGCATAAACTAGTGTAAAGGGAAGGTGGTGTTAGTAATGTGTGGGTAAATGCATCCTTGAAACGTGTTTTATCCCTGCAGCAATAATTGCAAAACCAAGGAATTATAAGTTAAGGTTATACTTGAAAGAAATCCAGGCAGAAAGTAAGAAATGCAGCCAGGCAGCCTCAATTTTGCCTTAAAGTGATGCCATGAAATGCCTGATTAAGGCACTTAAGTGATGAACTAGATTTATCAGGCGTAGCTACAGATACTTTTATTTCCTTCTGGTATCATCATGGGGCAGAGTTAAGGCTCTTTGTGCACCTCAACTTCACTTCTTACCTTGGCTAAAGGCTCTGAATTTCCTGTGTTTGACTTCTTGGTGTATGGATAAATACAGTATCTGTGAAAAGGCTTCAGACTTTTTGGCTGTAGATGTCTCTCCACATTGCATTGATGGAAAAATGTTTAAGTAACCCGAGCATGGCGAAGAAATGCAGATAATGCCATCCTGCGGCTGCATGTAGATGCTCAGTGGCACCATTTCCATCAAGCGCTCTTTGAAAGGGCCGATTCACAAGTGTGGCAGTGGGTAAATTCTGCACTCAACTTGCTGTCACGGTTTCTAAGGTTTAGTGGGCCTGGTGTTCCTACAGGTAGAGAGTAAGATGCTTTCTTAGTCCATCGGTTCTCCTGTTCTTGGTGCTACCTAGACCTCCCAGCACTGATGTCCAAGCTGTCATGTGGCAAATTTATTTACTAATGAAAATCCTTGATAGGCGGCCAGGCTCCCTTTTAGGTGCTCCTGAGTCACTCCAGCGTATGGTGCTATTCACAACCAAAGCTTCAGTGCTTTTCCTAAGACCAGACCCTTCCTAAAAGCCAAAGAGGGCCAGTTTGCTCCTTGAACGCCATCCCAGGAGTTGCACTTGCAAGTGTCTGAGTTTCTTCTCAGATTGAGCAGAGCCCACAGCAGAGGTGGGGGCTGGCAGGTAACCCAGCCGCTCGCTTTCTCCCTCGGAGGAGGGCTCGAAGCGGGGCAGCAGCGTGCCTCGCTGCTCCTGCACGAGCTGCGGAGCCTTGAGCTGACAGAGTTACCTGGACCCAAATTACCTGCAGCAGAACGGGGAAGGAACAAGCAAATCGGTGGAGCGGGATAGAGACGCCCGTAACAGTAGGGTTGTACTGGGGGAGGAATGGCAGGGACTTCCCCACCATGTCCACCTCTTGCGCAGCGTCTGTTCAGTGGGCGATTGTGAGTGCTGAAGTTCAGGCTTGGGAGTTCATGGCTTTCTGTTTCTCTCTCCCTGCTGGTGACGTCAGCCTGCACCTGACCACCTTCAGCCTGCAGTACACCCCTCCCGTTGTGGCCTGCGTCTGTATCCACCTGGCTTGTAAGTGGTCCAACTGGGAGATCCCAGTCTCCACGGACGGGAAGCACTGGTGGGAATACGTTGATGGCACTGTAACTCTGGAGCTCTTAGATGGTAAGTTTTGGAGCGAGGTTCCCCCCCAAAGGCTCTTACATTATTTTGGCATCTCTGTTCCTGGGTCTGCCGTTCAAACACGGCCACCGGCCAGTTCACGGACTCCAGGACTTCAGGTCTTGCCAAGGTTTCCAGTGCAGCAGCAGCTTCTATGGTACAACAGAGATGGCAAAAGGCGCACAGTGAGATGAGTTTAAATGTGGTCAGTGATACTAGTTCTCAGTATTTCCTCTCCTGGAGTAGCTCCATCTCCTCAGTAGCTCCACTCATCAGTAAGTAGGGGGTTGCCCTGATGGATTAGTGCTGGTCTGCCCGCCTCTGACCCTCTTGCCTGGGTTTGTGTTTCCTCTGCAGAACTGACTCATGAATTCCTGCAGATCCTTGAGAAAACTCCCAACCGGCTTAAACGCATCCGGAACTGGCGGGTAAGAATCTGCTTTGGACCGCGGGTGCTTGCAGGAGAACACAGGCTCCGATTTCTTCTGCGTGCACGAGGCTGTGTGGCATCTCCGGTATTACAATGCAAGACAGTGTCTGAAGGGCATGTGTGGGGGGAAATCTGAACGCTGTGCGTCTGCAAAATGTTGCTTGAGCGCTTGAGTTCATCTGTTCTGAGTTAACTCTGTAGAGACCTTGGTTTTTCAACTGCTCGAGCAACCCCACTTGCAGTGCTTGGGTCTTTTCCCACAAGGAGAGGTGGGGGCAAAGTGGATCTGTCTTTAACTGAGAGCTTGCACTGTACCGGGTGAGCTGTTTGCATCAAACCAGCTCTAGTGACAGCCCAAAGTAAGTGACGGGTCGCTGCTTTTATTCCAGGCCTCTCAAGCAGCCAAGAAGTCAAAGGCTGATGACCACGGTGAAGATGAGAGCCTGTCGGAGCAGACAATCCTCAACATGATTTCCAGGAACAATAGTTCGGATATGAACATTGCTGGGTTAATGAGCATGTCAACGTCCTCGACCGCTGGAGCAGGGCCTTCTCTGCCGGCCACGGCTGACTCGCCCAGCAACCAGAGCGGTGCGGATATGTCCCAGCCTGAGCACTGGCTGTCCCAGCATCCTCCACCCAAGCTGGAGGCTGCCCAGAGTCACAGGACTAACGAAAGCTCATCGGCTGCTGAGCATCCTTTACAGCAAGATGGCGCTGGTTATCAGAAGCAGAGTGGCAAGAACGCCCCGTCGGCCAAAGTGTCGCTCAAGGAGTACCGGGCCAAGCACGCCGAGGAGCTGGCGGCACAGAAGCGGCAGCTGGAGAACATGGAGGCCAACGTGCGGTCTCAGTATGCCTATGCTGCGCAGAATCTCCTGGTCCAGCAGCAGCGGGAAAGGGAAGTCCAGCAGGACAGCAACCCCTCTCCAATCATCCTCAAAATCCCCATTGGCGGCTCGGAGAACCCCGAGCGCCCTCCTGGCCCTGAAAAAAGTGACAAAGCCTCAGCTCTGAAGCTGAGGATCCCGGTGGCAGGTGGAGGTGGGGAGAGGCCGCTCCCCTCCAAGCAGGAGGAGATAAAAATGCGGATCAAGGTGCCAACCGCTGCAGACAGGCACGGCTCCTCGGACGAGAGCAGCGGCCAGCACCCGGG
>NW_009220410.1:6220-6571 GCF_000690835.1 Fulmarus glacialis | reverse complement strand
CGGGGCCCCGCTCCACCACCGGAATCAACACCTACGTCTCCTTGGCACCTCGGGGCAGGAACGAACGCAGCAGCACGAACCACTCCACAGGACGGAGGCTCACAGGCAGAAAGATGTGAAAAGGTCACAACAACAAGTAGGTTAACTTGGATATGAAGAAAATGCCTTGATATCTCCCGAGTTCAGCCAAATCAGCGCGCCCTTGTGCGACGCTCTGTGCCCCGGCATGCTGGTGGATGGTGCCTCAGGCTCCGATTTATCTTCCTCCCCCACCCGCGTTTTGGAGGCTGCAGCCCGGTCCCGATGCCTGACTCGGCGGCTGGGGGGCCCCGCCCCGGGCCAGCGCTCCGT
>NW_009220410.1:1620-5865 GCF_000690835.1 Fulmarus glacialis | reverse complement strand
GCCAGCCAGCGGGGTGGGGAAACCCCAGACGGCACACGAACACACATGGGGATCTGATCATTTATCTTCCAAATAAGGAAGAACAATTTTATTCAGGTACCCACATGGACCTGTGGTAGCAAAAGGGAGCATGAAACTACCTATCCCAGAAACGGGGACAGCAGAATGTCCTTTTTTCCTCCACACACGGACGAGCAGGAGGCTTAGCACGAAAATCATCCAGAAGGATTATTCCGTCCGTGATCAGATCCTGACAAAAGGCTGGCACGCTGCTCGGCGAAACCTGGAACGCAGCGTGCCAAACCCTGGCACGCATTGCTGCGAGCAGGTACATGGAAGAGACAATGGAAATGGCAAAGCCAGAACGATGTGTAACCGGTACCGGAGGCTCTTGGCAATAGGGTCCCGCAAAGGAAGCGGGACACAACGTAGAAATGCCCGGCCGGGTGCAGGCTCCGGCACCAACGGCCCCGCCAGCCCGGACACTGCTGTTCGGAACAACGAGAGCGAGCGAGTGCACGCACCAAAGGTGCTGCAGCAGGCTCTGCTTCCCCGACTAAGCACTCCAGCTGTGGGGATCCTCTCCTGAAAACAGCAAAGCAAACATCTCCCCCAAGCCTTGGATTCACCTCGGAGTCGCTGGTTCACTCCTGGAAACTGCAAAAAACATATGGGATGGAGAAAGCTTTACCTTACCCGGGCTTGTGTCACGCAAGGGCTCACTAAGTGAAACAAACCCCACTAACTTCAATTCTATTCATCCTACAATGGGAGAGCCGAAAAACACTGTTTGTGAAGCATTAAAATACCACATTTCTGGGTCTCCCAGAAGGACCCGTGAGAAAGTGAGTACCTACACCTCACGAAGAAGGTCTGAATCGCGCAACGGGGCCTGGAGCCTCACAGCGAGCAGTGAAAAGAAATCAAAATACTCCACCCGTGCCGACTGCGTGAGCTGTCCTCCCTCTGAAAGGGGGCAGGGGGCCCGGGCCGGCGGGAATGGGGAACGACACCCTGGCACGTACCGACGGAGGCCCCACGCCGCAGCACCCCGCGGGGTCCAACAGCCCCATCCCGGCACCGGCCGACCGCGTCCGACTGCAACCGCGGCGTGCCCTGCGGTGAAGGCAGGAGGATGCATGGAGGCACGGAGTCGCAGACTCAGGCCCCAGGTCTGGCACAAACTCCTCATCTGCAAGTGTGACTGGTTATTGCAGGGGAGAGGAAGACACCCAAGGAGATTTTCAGAAGAGCTAAGCGCCTCTGTTTGAACCCACCCGCGTGGTTAAACCCCGCACCAGCGGGGCCTCGCTGCTCCTCAGCTCCCCAGGGAAGCCGAGCAGTAACTCCGCCGTGCTGCAGAGGGGAGCAATGAGGGCAGAGGGCATGCACAAGAAAGTGAGGCCCCGAGTTACTCCAGTAGTGGTGAGCAAATGGCTCCCAGGACAGACAGGAGGATGTGTAACCTGCCTGACAGAGCCTGCCACACACCCTCCTTGAAGTCCCTGAAATCACCCGTTCCTGACCGCCATCGTACGTCAGTACAGGATGCCCAACGTCGGCAACTTACTGCTCTGGTAAAAATGCAACAAAATTATTCCCAAGGTTTCCTTTCCCAAACAAACACCAAGGCTTTTAATGCACCGACACCGTGTTCCCCGACGGGCACCAGCCTGGGGACCGAAAGGGGATGGGCGCGAGTGGGGACCCGGGTACCTGGGGCTGCAGCCACGCCACCCTGCCTGCCCATCAAACACCCGGGCAGTGTGATCGGGAGAATCGACAGCAGAAGAAACAGCACTGTCGAAGAGGGAGGTCATCAGTACGACAGATCAAAGTAAAATTGGGGGGGTTAATCATAAGCAGATTTCCAAGCCTGAACAGTTTGTAGGTTTTATCAAGCGCTGAAAAAATACCTCATTTCTTCCACTGCCCCACTTCTGCACGGTCTACAAAATTAAATTAAAAGTAAACTAACAAAGATTTACTCCAGATGGACATTTATTATCCTAGTAATAATATCCTGCAATTGTTGCAGGATTAACTGAGGCCAATTCTTTTCTTAGTCACTGTACTCTTACATAAACATATAGTAAATTAAACGATCTAAAACCAGACGGGCATTTATTAGATTTGCCTCTACACTTGCCTGAACATCACTTGTGGATGTGAGTCATAAAACATAAGCTGGATTTTAAGTTCTAAAGTTTAATTTAACGTCAAGAAATACCGGGTACAAACCGTAGATCTCTCTTGTGAAATAATACCTATTTAGTATTTAGGTCTGGCCTGGTAGATCAAAATGGATGTGGTCAAATTAGCTAGTGAAATGATAGAAGATGTGCCATGTCTACAGCAGCCTTGACACTTCAAAGACAAAACCAGGGAATCTCAAGGAGATAAAACATTTTCATCACAATAACGAACGATGTGCTCCGGCAGAATACATGTAATAAAAGAAGGACAACAAGAGCTGAAATGGAAATTTGTTTTGCAGAAGCCAAGAATAGTAAATGATTTATATGCACTTATTTTAATTTATTTCAGGCTGAGTGCAATTTATCTAAAGTCATCAAAAATTAATAGGCCATACAGAAAGGAGTTTTAATAAATTCAAACTTAGGGGCATACACCAAGTACATTTCTTCTCAATTGCTATTAGCACTTAACTATCTAATTAATCCAGCACGTTATCTTGCCTGGAAGTCCAAGCAACCCCCCTTGGCGGCTCCCAGCACAGCCCTCGGCGCGGGGAGGTCCCTGGGGACCACCTGCCCCAAAGCTGCCACTTCTTCAGCCGTGGACTGCCCCAAGCCGTGATGCTGCAGCCTGAGCACGCGCGCCCCAGGGAAGGAACCTCCCCGAGGGACGGTTGGAGGTGACAGTGCCCCAGGAGGCCAGGCCCTGGCAGAGGCTCTGACCAACCCCGGAGTAAATTCTGGGCACTTCCAGGAGATGGGAAATTCCTGGGAGCACCCCACGCCTCAGCAAACACCCACCATCTGAAAACCTTGTGACAACGGTGAATGGCACCATCACCGCACACAGTTTGTGTTTAGCAGCAACGGGGCAGTGCCGGGGCGGGGGGAGTGCCGGGCCAGCCCCCAGGACAGGTTCCCATGCACTGCCGACGCTGCCGGGGCAGGAGAGGCAGTGCACGTCCTGTCCCAGCACCCCGGCTTGACACGGGGTGAGGCTGGGAGCAGTGGCTACCTCCCCTCCGCTGAAGGTCAGGGAAGAAATGGAGGTGATTTAGTCCCCAGTGAAAAGCCAGCACCGAGCGGAAAGCCCTGCCTCTCTCCCTGTTGATTCAGAGTGCACACACCGAAGCGGCTCAGGACTGCCACGCAGGCGGCCGATGCCCAGATCTCTGTACAGGCTCATGGAGCCAGCGAGGGGACGCAGCTCTCGGCAAGCCCTCTGGCTGCACACGGAAACTCAAAGCAGAGCTTGACCACGGAGCAAACCTGAAACAGCACTACTCGAAACACGAACACGAGAGCTTACTGACCGCCCGTATGCAGCTGCAGCAGGAAACGGACGGAGCTTGGTCCCTATTTAGATCCAAAGGAAATCAATGGGCATACTAAAACCAGTATTTTCCTTTACCTACCAAGGATGACAGTTTCAGTGAAATACTGGGACCCATATTTTTTAAAACTTCAGATACATCTGTCAGGGTTGGGCAATTTCGCCTAAAAGAGAAACTTTCAATGTGCCATAAGGGAGAAACTATTTTTGCAATCTTCCCTTTGGCTCAAATTCTGCTGCTGGGATTTTTTTCAGGAGGTACTGCTCCGCACACTTGAAAAAAACTGACGGCTCTAAAATACATATTTATGGTTTCCTGATATAGGGAAAAACAACAGAAGAAAGTAATGATAAGCTGCATGAAATGTTAGCAGAGCTCTGGAAACAGGACAGACAGCAAATTGGGGATCAGTGGCAGAGTCAGGGGGAAGACAGAAATGAAAGGGTTACTCGGGCAGAGGCGCTGAACCCCAGCCACTGTCCTGTGCTGTCTGCCAGGGGCAGGCCAGGCGATCGCAGGGGTGCTCGCCCACAGGGGTGCTCAGACGCAGGGGAGCTCGGATGCAGGGATGCTTGGACACAGGGATGCTCGGCCGCAGGGATGATCAGACATGGGGGTGCTCGGCCGCAGGGATGATCAGACACAGGTGTGCTCAGACACAGGGATGCTTGGACACAGGGATGCTCAGACACAGGGGTGCTCGGCCGCAGGGA
>NW_009220410.1:339-1475 GCF_000690835.1 Fulmarus glacialis | reverse complement strand
GACCACACAGCCGATCACCAGCTCGGGCTGCACAGGCTGCGATGACCGATGACCGTTGCCAGCGGCCCCATCCTGGTGGCACCCAGCGAGTCGCTCCCCCGTGTGACGCACAACATAACTTATTGTGCCTCTGCTGGATTGAAAAACCAGGGAGTTGACCCTCCCAGAAAGAGTGAAAAGTAAATTTGCAGAGGACACAGCAGAAGATAACACACTGCAGAAAGTCATTAAGCCTATCTCTGTAGTGCAATCAGGAAATTATACACCAAGCCTGCACTATCAGTTCATATCGGTTCTTTCCATAATTGCCGGCTTACTGTTTAGAGGCAACAGAATAACGATGCCAAAGGGCTTAAAAATCTGGTATACTTTGGAGACTATATGAGGTCCCTGGGAATAGGGAAATGTGCAAGGAAAGCTGCATTGGGCAGGATGGAGACAGGAGAACCTGCAGAAGCCTGTGAAATGTAAAGCCTTGCTCTCGAACGAAGGTCTGTGGGCAGAGATCAGGACACGTGAGAACCATCGAACAGGCCCTGGCTCCACGTACTCTGAGGGACAGGGACTCGTTGTTATGCTGGATTAGTACCGGTGGTTGCACCGCCACACGGTCAGGTCAAACAGATGTCCAGTCGGCACTTACTGGGCTCGGGACACCCGAGTTCGGTGTGGCAGCGGTCTGCGGGGCTGCAACGGGACCAGCATTCAGGGATTACGGACTCAGCATCGTCAAACAGCCTCTGATGTCACCAGTTAAACAACTGCCAATCAATCAAAGTGAAACTCTCCCAACAGCTACAGCAGCGAGGAGCTGGCTGTGAAGGTTACCAGGTCTGGAGCAGCTCCCGCCGGCACTGACCGGAGCGGAGCTCAGGGGGATCCCCTGCCGCCGGGTGGGATTTTGTGTAACTGACGGCTGGAAATCATCCTTCGACATCTGTCGAGATACAGTAAAATCTAACTGTACCTAACAAAGACAAGAAGAAACAATGAGAGACGCAGGCCGGTGAAAGCCCCCGAGCCCGGAGAGCACAGCCCAGGACACTGAGGGTGCCAGAGGGGCAATCACCACCCCTGGGAAATACAGACTGCTGAGAGACAGGCTTTGGAAAGAGGTGGGAGAGAAGACGATTAAA
>NW_009220410.1:0-265 GCF_000690835.1 Fulmarus glacialis | reverse complement strand
GTAAACCTAGGAACGCTCCTGAAACAGCATGGCAAAACATGGAGCACCCTGAGAGCATCTCTAGCTGCCAAGGGTGTCCAGGCCAGGAGCAGGCGCTCACGCTGGGTGAGCCGAGCTCCAGCAAAGCACGCCAGTTTGAGCTGTCGAGGCCGGAGAGCGCGTCCTGGGCCGGGGGCTGGCAGGCGCCTGCGACCCCTCATCCAGAGCATTGGGCACCCCTCACACCTCTCCCGCTCGCGGGCACCCCGTGCCCCAGCCAGCGGCG
>NW_009220409.1:0-11243 GCF_000690835.1 Fulmarus glacialis | reverse complement strand
TTCTCACTCCTCTCTCTGGCTGCTGTTGCACAGCGTTTTTTCCCCTTCTTAAATCTGTTATCATGATCGCTGATGGGCTCAGCCTTGGCCAGCAGCAGGTCCGTCTTGGAGCTGGCTGGCACTGGCTCTGTCGGACACAGGGGAAACTTCTAGCAGCTTCTCACAGAAGCCACCCCTGTAGCCCTCCTGCTACCGAAACCTTACTGAGACAAGCACATTTTGACAAAATACGGCAAAAACCTCTGCCAGGTTTAAGGAATAGCAACAAATAGCTAGCATACTTAAAAATGCAGTCCTAAAAATATGACATGTAAAAGAAGTATAAGTTGGTAAGGTGTGTCAGAATACTTTAAATTCACTAGCTGAGCTTTGTTGTAGTCCCAGTGAGATGGGTAATGAACAGATTTTCCTTTTTCTTATGATTTCTGAAAGTCACAGTCTATAGCCAGTTAGGCCCCCCCAGCCCGATTAATACCTTCCTGCAGTGAGCAAAATAAGCAGGGCCTGGCTAAATTTTGCTAGTTTAATAGCATGTTTTGACATGCTATTGCAATTAAATTTGCTATTGCAAATAAATGCTGACTTGACTACAAAACGCCCTGACAACAAAACAAGAGAACACATCTAACCAAATAAAAGAGGAAGAGGAGAAAAAAGTCCTTGCAAATAGTATTAATTGCATTAAGTATTTAAACAATCAATTCTTTCAAAATGTTACACCTTTACAAAAGGGTCTCTTGGGTCTACTTATAACTTAAGAGGGAGACTCTTATTTAAGCATAAAAATCTTGATTTAAAAATGCAAAATAGTAATCTAAATCAAATGTTTGAAGGGGCTGATTAATGCACACCTTAAGTAGATTAGGGGCTCTCAGCATTGACAGCACCTTGTGTATGTATCCAAGGTATATTTTAATCAGAACTATTGCACAGTTTGTCATCTTATTTCTTAATCAGAGCCTTCCCTCTTGAGGCTTATGGCTCTTTGCTCATCATTATTGTCCATATAGCATGTGCCTTTTAATGCCAAGCAATTAGTAAAAATTACAGTAAAAGGTTTCTTGTGTGGTTTCAACAATATAGTTAAATATAGCAATATAGTTAAAATTTTAGTTTCTTCCAGTCTGTATTATGAATGTAAAGCTTCCCTGAAGTCTGTGGCCATAAAGTAATACAGCTGCTTTAATAACATGCGTTACAACTTTTGTCAGTCTTGTGAATCTGTTTTAACATGTGAGCTGGTAGGACAGAGATCTAAGCCTCCAAGTGATAAATAAAACAATAAAGGACTAGGGAGACTAGGAGAGTATTCTAATTCTCAGCAAGGACTTTGATTTACGGAGATCGAAAAGATTTCTCATCAGGTTTGGGGAAAGTAGTGAAAAGGAGGAAGACATTTTTACACTTGATAACAATTGAGATGTATACCAGAAAAAGAATAAAATAACTGTCAGAAATGGTAAATGCATTCATAGGTTTAAAAATAGAACCTGAAGACATATTCTCATTGTTAAATCAATATTAGAATTCTCTTTTAAAGACATTCACTTATACATTGAACATGCTTTTTGTGAACTAAGACATTTGCATCTTATGATTCTAATCTTGCGATCTTCCTCTTGCCATGTAAGCTCAGTGGACTCCGATGAAAAGATTCATCAACATGATGAGTACGGTAGGGTCAAAGGGTCAAATCATGCTAACTAGCAAATATTTATTTCATATATAAATGTAAGCATACGTACATTTATATATTTATGTGTATACATATACACACACAAGCAAGCAGGGCATAGGTATGTGCATGTGCATTCCCCTAAAATCAAATCACTTCAATGTCGTAGAGTAGGCAAAAAAGAATGCTTGAATTCTTATAAAAACAATTTAGTTTACTTTTATCTATTTCGTTTTCCTGGAAGGAGAGGATTGAATGTGAACCACTAGCAGAGTCTCAGCATTGAATATGACAATGCGATATATTTAATTTTGTTACAGTATAAAATAATAGTTTAAGATCTCCACTAGCAAAGTCAGTAACATATTTTAAATGAGAAATATTCTAATCTAGATTATACTTTGTGTTTATATTGGATGTATATAAACATGCTGTAATGTACTCAATTTTGTTTTCGTCTGCTAATGCATTGCATACGAATCTTGCATGCTGCCAGAAGTTCCCTGAAGGAAATCACATAGTAGCTCTTGATCATTCTAAATTCATACTCTGTGTTTCCAAAAAACTTCACTTTCTAAACCACCAAACTTTAAACCCATGTTAATTAAATATGTTTATGGATGTCACATTACCCGCAGTAAGCTGGCTCTTGTACTGGAAAAAAAATCAAAGGATGAATTAACTTAGTTTTAAAAGGATTACTTGTGCCAGTGAAGCTATAGGTAGAAGTTTTAAAAGGGAGCGCAGAATCCAGTATATAACCTGAAAGCCATTTTTGACATTTAATAACTAACAAGTATTGGTTCAGAAAGCAAAGATAATAAAACATAAGTGGACCAAATGATGGACAGTCAAGTTTTTTAAAAAGTCTTGCCTTGTAAATGTTAATGTGGTCTTAGTAACGGGTGCAGCATGACGCCTGCAGATGATGTGTTAACTATAGAACTCCAAACGAATGGTATCTTAACAGAGGGGAATATAATTCCTCATACCCTATTTTTACCCTAAACCAACCAAAAATGATTCATGATGTAATCCTAATTCCATTTTCATTTGGAAGCTGGGTCCTGTATCCACCATTAATCTCTCCATTAATCACTGAATCCTTAGCATTCACCATTTATTTTAGGCATATGTAAGTTAGGAGCCTAGCCATTTTACCAGATTACTTCATTCGAAAGAGAGAGAGGAGTACTATTCATCCCAAGCACTTTCTGTTCCTCTCCATTGACTATGGAAGAAGTGTAAGGCAACTACTCTCTTTATTTGGACACATCAGTTAAATTTCCAGTATTAGGTGGGATGAATTTGAGTCTGAGTCATTCAGTTTAGGAAAATGTGGAGTTTGTCCCTACCCATGATCAGTACCAGGTATAGAGAGTTTAGGGGAACAGATTTCCTGCTGCATCTTTCTGAGAGGGACATCTGGCATTAAGCAAACAAACAAACAAACAAGCTTAGTACTGTTAGTACTCTTAATAGTAATAAAACAAGGATATGTGCATACCATTTGTACTATCTGCATATAGAATGGAAATCTTCAGAGCATTAGTAGGAAATGCCATTTCTCATGTGTCCCTCACCTAGAATCAGGCAGCATTCTGGGGCTCTATACTGTTAACCTAAGGAAAGAGGTAGCATTGAAGCATTGACATATCTAACCACTTGATTCAGAAATATAAATTGAAAGTTAATAGTCTCTCTAAAATTAAATCTCTTTCTGTCTTCAGTGTATAGTTACAACTTTTTGGCTAACTATAAAAAAAGACTCATTTGCATCAGAAGTGAAACATCAAATAATGGCACTGAGGTAAATGGAGAAACAATCTAAGTGGCTTCTTTGACGCATTTAGTAGTGTTTAGAAACCAAAGAGCCAGTGGTCAACTAAAACACTGGGTTTCTCATAGTGTAGTTCTTCTAAAGTTTGTAGATTTTTCTTTGATGAATTATTCATGAATTTATAAAAGCAGTGACTGTACTGTGATATGAATTCCAATGATTTGTGTGGCTCAGCCAGTCTTTTCCTATCATAAAACATTTTCATCTTTCATCATATTTACCTCTGAACATCATTGCTTTTATCTTTACCATTATTTTAGAAGGCTATTTTATTGCTCTTTCAGCCAGGAGGGAAAAAAAAAAAAAAAAACAAACAGGGCAGGGGGTGAGTAATATTGCTTTATCTTTGAGAATGTAATCCACTCCTGTAAGTGGATACAACTCCTTTTAACTTCAGTGACAGCTGCAGCTGTTTACACCTGAGCTGATTTGGGCAGTTTAGGCAGGGCTAACAGCACTAGCTGCCATTAAATTTCCCTGACATTTCTGATTATAAAGATTTTGTGTTCAATTTCTTACACTTTGCCAACTCAGACATCAGTATTTTTCTACACTCAGAATGTGCTCAGACTTCAGCTTTCAGCTCTGGGCTTAGCTGTACACCTTTGTAACTTTAATCAGTCTGGCTTTCCAATGCCTTGATTTGGGGTTAGGATTTTTGTCATGGATTTCAGTATTGGGTTCCCACTATACATGTAACTGTTGTTTTATAGCATGCATAGATCAATATAGGTAGAGTGTAGTCTAAAACTGATGTTAGTGCAATTTAACCCTCTTTTACAAAGGGTAAAATGAAGCAGAGTAAATCACATCTTTTAAAGGTTTCTTCAGCTGCACTGGTGATTTGCATTAGCACAGGTGGAGTCAGCAGCTGCAGTCTCCAGGACAAAGAAGATCACAGAATAAAAAGTATCACAAAAAGGTGATGATTAGATCTGGAATATGGCAGTTAGAAAAATAAGCCAGAAAAAGCAAAATGGTTTTGTTAATGAAACAGCAATTTGTTGAGTCTGAAGTGTTTCACTGGAGATTTCTCAGATTTGACAAATTTTTGCCTATTCCAAAGGAAGATAGTCATGTGATTTACATCTACATTTCTGTTAGAAGCTCCCTGGGCCAAGGACTCTTGTGTGTCTACAGTATATGGCCATGGGAAAGACCAACGAAGAAAAGCTAGTGCCTCCAGAGAACATGTCTAGACTCTCAGCATCCTGTCAATACTAGAGTTTCAGGCAAACGTTTTCTGATAAATTGTCATTCCTAGCAGTGACGGGTCTGGGGAATGTAGTTCATTCCAGACATGCCCCGTTGGGTGTTTCTGAGAGAAAACAAAAAAGGCTTCATTCACTTTGGATATGAAGAAATTCACAAAAGTGGGAACTCATCAGACAAATTGGATATGATTTTTCCTGTATCAGTTCAGTTCATGAAAAAAAAAAATCTATTCAAGATTCGAGAGAATTTTTTAAATCACTTTGGAGTGGCCAGAATATCCACTGCTCTTTATTGGAATATTAGTTTGTTGACCTTCAGTCTTCTGTCTCTGAAGACTTTACAAAATGTGCAATTATCATCCATCCCCAAATATCTTGTTGCATAAATGAACAGCTTTCTTTCATCTAAAGATAAGTGGGCACAGGAATTTCAAAGATGACACAAAAACAAGATGTGCATTTCAAAACAAACCATGAAAAATAGACTACACCTCCTACTCAAAGCTGCAACAGACATGATAAAATGGGTAAAAACAGATATTCTTGCACAGAGGACACAGATGTTCAAGGCTCAGAAAAGAGAATAGACACACACTGAAGCTAATCTACAAACAACAGACAAATGAAAAAGTACACGATTCTTCCTCTGAGAGGTATCTGTCATTACTTTTAGAAATATTTTTACAGAAGTTTTGGACATATTAAGTGCTTTTGTTGGTAAGATACTCAAAAGTTTAGTCAAAATCACTCATTTACCTGTTCTTTATGAATAGCCTCGTAGAATGAAATTTCTCCCAAATCTTTCATCTTTTTCTTAGCCTCAATCAGTCCTGTGATTGCTCAAACTTTGGTATCCTCAGCAGTCCACACTTGAAAACATAAACGTCATTTGCGCATACAAAAAAGGGAAGGATTTCTTTATCCATTTGCATAGAAATAGTGTACTAAACAGCAATTAAATCAATATTCGTCACAAAAACATGCCTTATTTGCAATGTTTGATCATGTAGAGTAGCACTTAAGTGACTTGCTCCAGAAGCACCGATGTTACCCATATAGCTATATGGAAAAATGACATTTTGTAAGCTTTGGAGAAACAAGAGTTGTGTTTCTGAGTTGGAGAAAAGGAGTAGCTAAGCCTATTTCATAAATAAAACATAAGAAAAAGCCCACTTCCATCTTCTATTCCATTAAAATTTACACACATGAAAAAAAAATAATTGTTGTCAAAACCTGTTTTCTCAGGAATGTTTTCCTTCATTTCTTTTGGCTGAAATGGGTTCACTGAGATTATGCATATTACACAAAGAATTAATGTAAGAGTGTAGTCAGTAATACAAAGTGCTGAGTACCCCGATGTCTACTGAAGTCAACAAGTGTTAAGGCTTAAAAATGAACTGTAAGTGTAATATAAAATTTGGCCCTTGTATGTCAGTTTTTTCCAACAACTAAAAAACACTTTTCTGCATTTCAGGGAATGTAGAGGCAAGGGAGAACCATCTTTAGATCCCATTAATAAGCAATGAGCATAAAAGATCAAACAGTAACCTATAGGGCGATGACAGGGTCTGGACTTTGAGGCTGAAGTAAAATCTTGAGAAAAACACTGCGAGTCTCTTTTCTCATTCACAGTAACATGTATCATTTATAATTTTCTAGGTTTTTGTTACAAGTTTCTCAAGTGGTGCTTTTTCTAATTAACAGAGGAATGTTTTAGTCTGATGTAAGAATATAAAATAATATTAAGTTTACACTCCTATTTTTATAGAATCATAGAATCATTTAGATTAGAAAAGATGTTTAAGATCATCAAGTCCAACTATTAACCTAACATTGCCAAGTCCACCACTAAACCATGTCCCTAAGCGCCTCATCTACACGTCTTTTAAATATTTCCAGGGATGGTGACTCAACCACTTCCCTGGGCAGCCTGTTCCAAGGCTTGACCACTCTTTCAGTAAAGACATCTTGCCTAATGTCCAATCTAAACCTCCCCTGGTGCAACTTGAGGCTGTTTCCTCTTGTCCTATCACTTCTTACTTGGGAGCAGAGACCAACACCCACCTCACTGCAACCTCCTTCCAGGTAGTTGTAGAGTGCGATAAGGTCTCTCCTGAGCCTCCTTTACTTCAGACTAAACAACCCCAGCTCCCTCAGCCGCTCCTTGTAAGATTTGTTCTCTAGATCCTTCAACAGCTTTGTTGCTCTCTTCTGTCAGGCTTTACTAAAGATTGAACAGGTTTTTTGTAACTAAGATACCTTTGGATTATTTTCTCAGTTTTAAGAAGCCATGGTCAATTCAGAACCAAGTAGAACCAAGAGTTGCACCTGTGTGCAGGAGGACAAGAAGACACTAATCACCAAGCAACAACACAGAGCTCTGTGTTCAGTTCCCAGGCCTGTCACAAATTCTGCAAACACCAGCAAGCAACTTATTCTCTAAGTCCCAGATTTTCCTCCATAAGATGGAGATATTGCATCTTTCCCCTTCTCTTGTCTACCTCTCCTGCTTTGAAGCTTCTCAAAGAAGAGGCTGTGAAATCATATGGTTCTTAGCCAAATGGTTAGTGCAGTATATAATGGGAAAAGTTCATCCAGGATAGGAAACAACTTGCATAGAGAACCCACGGATGAACTATGCTTTTACTAAATTAACATTGCTAATTTACTATACACATTGGTTATTGATTGTAAATATACTATTGGTTTGCAGGCTAAGGCCAGGGGGCTGTTGTTTCCTTTTTAGTTAGCTTCATGGAAAAGAATGGGAGGAATATATTATTATATTATATGCTAATAGGATTTAATCCTAGCCCCACTGAAGCAGAACTCCCACTGACTTCCATGCTGCTAAGATTTTATCCAGTGTGAAAATTTCTTCTCTGAATCTTTCTATTTTGATTCAAGTTTCCAAAATAACTTTGAAAAACAAATGCAAATACCTTCATATGCAAGAATTAACATCTGCATAGAAATTGATTCATACCACTCTCCATATAACAAAAATGTAGCATGAGTATGTACTTATTTTCCAAGGCTGATCAACTAGAATTAAATGCAAATTTCTTGTTAGCCAAAGGAAAGTAATGTGCTATCATTACTGTCAGTACAGAAATCCCACTACAAACAAACAATAAATAATGTCAGGAAATGTCAGTTGCAGAGGGGATGTCACCATGGAAAATAAACTCATGAAGAGCTGAAATACAAGTGGTATTGATTCTAGTTTTGAACTTTGATAGTAGAAATCAAGCCAGTTTAGAGGTATAGCTTAAGTATACCTTAAGATAGGAAATTCAAATAAATCATTCATTCAACATAAAATATTGAAGATGCAAATGATGTTTGAGGATTTAAGGATTTAAGAATTTTAAGGATTGAAGATTTAAAAACAAATACAGCACACATGCTTACTGACAATTCACATGTCCATTTCAATTCTCCTGATGTTAGAGTCATTGTACTATTTCTTCCAGAGTGTGGCAAACTGGTTCATCTGAAGCAAAACCTAACGAAGATTGTACTTGTATTCTATAAAAATACAAACCCATTTTGGAAAATCAGACTTGTTTCACTTACTACTTTGTCAGTTGGCAGCAAGGATACTGCTAGTGGGACTCCTCTCAGGCCCAAAACAATGCCTGGTCATGTCAGTGGGAGTATTTCTGGTGTGTTGCAGATTAGACCCTTACAGGGCATTGCAAATGGCACTGTTCCTTGTCAGACTTTTCATTTAGGAAGTCCCAAACATAATGCTTACACTGCTGTACACTTGCAGGGAAACTTCAGAACAGGTAAATTTATGGGAAGTCATGGTGACAGCTAGATAAATTTAGTGAGTTTAGCATGTGGCAAGATTCTTTTATCAAAGAGAGCTTCTATAAGAGAAGAAAATAAAGGTTTTCTACAAAGGGATACTACTTAACTTTTAAGAATCACAAGACAAAAAATGAATTCTATAATTCTTTTCCTACAGAGGGAAATTTAATGTTACTAAGGGAATGACACCAACAAGCTACATTCAAATAGCTTGTACACATTTTCAGCCATTGATAACCATTGATAGTATTAATAGGAATTTCATGTTTTAAAATGCTTTATTACAGCAGGTGCTTCATTTTGTTTTCATGTGTTTTGCTTCCTATTTTGGCTTCAGATGGTGAATTTCCTATTTTTTCAATTTGTAATAAATCATGAAGACTCGTTTAATTTTCTCCAGGACACCTATTGATGTGACTAATTTTTTTATTATTGTTATTAGAAAAATATCTATCCTTAGCTAAACCTTATTATGTGAAGACAGTTTCTTTCCAAAGTTGCTGGTTCACTAGTTTATTTTTTAATATATAGAATATGTGGGGAATATACTTGGTCACATTTGAAGTCTGAATTTGTTTGAAAATATAAATCTTTAGTTTCTAGAAAGGACTATGTACCTGAGAAGTTTCAAATGATAAAACTAAGGTTTTTCTGAATTGTAACCTAACAGACAAAACTAGATAAATACTATGAAGGACAAAGGCTATTGTCACTTCTATGCCTGAGAAACAATGACTCTGTTGAATATGCACTAGTTTAAGTTTTCATTTCTAAAAGAAGATGCCTTTACACAAATATGAGGGTTTAACAGATTTGTGATGATGGTCTCAAGTGAGCTAAAAAGAAATAATCATAAGGTGTTTTTATAGTTAATTCAATTGATCCACCAGTGAAATGTTAAGTAATCCATGTTTTTTGTTGTTCGATGTATGCCTGTAACAGTGTAAATACTTTTTTTTTCCCAAAATGTTTTATTAAAAATAAACAAAATATTCCGACCGTAACATTGCAGGTTAAATATCTTATCTATAGGAGAAATAATCTCTTGAATTGTATGTTCCAGGACCTTAATCTTCCAATAATCCCAGCAGAATTTCAAGATAAATGTTTTCAACAAAGGATTAAAAATTCCCAAAGGCTATGAAAGAATATTTATGCATATGCCTTTCCTAATGAAATTGAGGTTGGCAACTTTAAAAACATTCTACTCAAGAAGATACAGCAAATCTCCAGTATTCATAATTGGTATTTTTCATAATTTACAGGCAAAGAGGCATAACGTTCTATTTTACTATGTTAACACACTATCAAAGTTGAAAATAGTTTAAGTCAAACTTAACTATTCTTAACTAACTAGGTAATAAGTTCATTATCCCATAGATTGTGGAGTAGGCTAGTGCCCTTAAATTTGACTCTGAAACACAAGACTTAGAAATAAGTACAAACAGCATGTTAAGTTAAAAAAGCAGTCTTTGTATCAAGTAATAACAGGTTTATATGGAAGTTGCATTTCCAGTCTGAACCCCCATGCTCTCAATACAGACTTAATGCACTTTTCTTATCATTAGCCTTATTGTGAACTTACAGAACCCATTCTGTATTTTCTGCTCTGGTTATTCCCAAGTTCAGCTGGCCCAGTAGTTTTCTTTATAGACTCTCTGAATGCGATTCTGTTGTCTAAACCTAGGCATGTAGTTCTGTGTAAGATGGCCTAGGGCATCCGACCTGGCCATCTGCTCTTCCAAAAAAAGGAACGGCCTCTTGTAGGTCATAGACGTCTGTCTGCTACCCCTGTATGGAAGTCTTGGAAACCCTAGGGTGTCCCACGTGGCAGTCGCTACACACCTGCCTTCAGAAAACTGAAATGAGCTCTCTCGTCCTCTCTCATGTCCTGCCTTGAGCTGGCTTTGGAGTACTGTAATCCATTCGGTTTGAATCTGGTTTAAAATTAATATCTAACTTTGTATGTGTACATATGTGAATTGGTGTTTAAATTGCCACTGTAGTCAATTAGTAAGGCCAGTGATGCCTGCTCAGTGATGCTACTCACCTAAAGCAGACATAGTTTGGATGTCTAGTACCATTTGAAAGAGCTCTATAGAGTTTCTGTATGTAAATGAAAGCTACAACATAATCCCAAAGGAGATATGCATCCTGTAGGAGAAGCAGATGGCTACCATGCATCCTGTAGAAGGAGCAGATGGCTACCAGGCAAGATGTCATTGGCGGTATAAAATGGCACTACAGGTCTCTGTTCAAGCAACCGAAGCCTAAGTCAACTGAACACTCAACTCTGTGGATACATGTCGATAGCTACCTACCTTCTCTGGAGCAGAATTTCATTTCCAATACCTACCCTCACAGGCAAGATCTCTACACAAAAGTCAGCTTCACAGTGCTTAAAAAGTGGGTGCCTGACTGTGGCAGGATCTTTGGAAAGAGATAGGCACCTTTGTCTATCAAAGATCATTCAGATCTCTAGAGTTATTTACTTCATTCCATTGACTCAATGGAAAGGTCGGTCAAGTGCTCTATCAAAGATCATTCAGATCTCTTGAGTTATTTACTTCATTCCATTGAATGAGTTATTTACTTCATTCCATTCAGTTATTTACTTCATTCCATTGACTCAATGGAAAGGTCGCTCAAGAGCTCAATGGTAGTGGTGATGACGTCGAGTGCTTGTGGGTAAGGA